>NW_027252671.1:0-22354 GCF_044704955.1 Pristiophorus japonicus
CTCCACTCTCCTGTCCCTGTGACAGTGGGGAACGGGTGCTCTCCACTCTCCCGTCTGTGGACAGTTGGAACTGGTGCTCTCCACTCTCTCCCCGGGGTCCTGTGAACAGTTGGAACTGGTGCTCTCCAACTCCTGTCCTGTGACAGTTGGAACTGGTGCTCTCCACTCTCTGTCCTGTGACAGTTTGAACTGGTGCTCTCCACTCTCTCCTCCTGTGACAGTTGGAACTGGTGCTCCCACTCTCTCGTCCTGTGACAGTTGGAACTGGTGCTCTCCACTCTCTGTCCTGTGACAGTGGAACTGGTGCTCTCCACTCTCACTGGTGTCTCCACTCTCTCTCCTGTGACAGTTGGAACTGGTGCTCTCCACTCTCTGTCCTGTGACAGTTGGAACTGGTGCTCTCCACTCTCCGTCCTGTGACAGTTGGAACTGGTGCTCTCCACTCTCTGTCCTGTGACAGTTGGAACTGGTGCTCTCCACTCTCTGTCCTGTGACAGTTGGAACTGGTGCTCTCCACTCTCTGTCCTGTGACAGTTGGAACTGGTGCTCTCCACTCTCTGTCCTGTGACAGTTGGAACTGGTGCTCTCCACTCTCTGTCCTGTGACAGTTGAACTGGTGCTCTCCACTCTCTGTCCTGTGACAGTTGGAACTGGTGCTCTCCACTCTCTGTCCTGTGACAGTTGGAACTGGTGCTCTCCACTCTCCCGTCCTGTGACAGTTGGAACTGGTGCTCTCCACTCTCTGTCCTGTGACAGTTGGAACTGGTGCTCTCCACTCTCTGTCCTGTGACAGTTGGAACTGGTGCTCTCCACTCTCTGTCCTGTGACAGTTGGAACTGGTGCTCTCCACTCTCCGTCCTGTGACAGTTGGAACTGGTGCTCTCCACTCTCTGTCCTGTGACAGTTGGAACTGGTGCTCTCCACTCTCTGTCCTGTGACAGTTGGAACTGGTGCTCTCCACTCTCTGTCCTGTGACAGTTGGAACTGGTGCTCTCCACTCTCTGTCCTGTGACAGTGGAACTGGTGCTCTCCACTCTCTGTCCTGTGACAGTTGGAACTGGTGCTCTCCACTCTCTGTCCTGTGACAGTTGGAACTGGTGCTCTCCACTCTCTGTCCTGTGACAGTTGGGAACTGGTGCTCTCCACTCTCCGTCCTGTGACAGTTGGAACTGGTGCTCTCCACTCTCTGTCCTGTGACAGTTGGAACTGGTGCTCTCCACTCTCCTGTCCTGTGACAGTGGGAACTGGTGCTCTCCACTCTCTGTCCTGTGACAGTGGGAACTGGTGCTCTCCACTCTCCCGTCCTGTGACAGTTGGGAACTGGTGCTCTCCACTCTCTGTCCTGTGACAGTTGGAACTGGTGCTCTCCACTCTCTGTCCTGTGACAGTTGGAACTGGTGCTCTCCACTCTCTGTCCTGTGACAGTTGGAACTGGTGCTCTCCACTCTCTGTCCTGTGACAGTTGGAACTGGTGCTCTCCACTCTCTGTCCTGTGACAGTTGGAACTGGTGCTCTCCACTCTCTCTCCTGTGACAGTTGGAACTGGTGCTCTCCACTCTCTGTCCTGTGACAGTTGGAACTGGTGCTCTCCACTCTCTCTCCTGTGACAGTTGGAACTGGTGCTCTCCACCCTCCCGTCCTGTGACAGTTGGAACTGGTGCTCTCCACTCTCTCTCCTGTGACAGTTGGAAATGGTGCTCTCCACTCTCTGTCCTGTGACAGTGGGAACTGGTGCTCTCCACTCTCCCGTCCTGTGACAGTTGGAACTGGTGCTCTCCACTCTCCCGTCCTGTGACAGTTGGAACTGGTGCTCTCCACTCTCTGTCCTGTGACAGTGGGAACTGGTGCTCTCCACTCTCTGTCCTGTGACAGTAGGAACTGGTGCTCTCCACTCTCTGTCCTGTGACAGTTGGAACTGGTGCTCTCCACTCTCTGTCCTGTGACAGTTGGAACTGGTGCTCTCCACTCTCTGTCCTGTGACAGTTGGAACTGGTGCTCTCCACTCTCCCGTCCTGTGACAGTGGGAACTGGTGCTCTCCACTCTCTGTCCTGTGACAGTGGGAACTGGTACTCTCCACTCTCTGTCCTGTGACAGTGGGAACTGGTGCTCTCCACTCTCTGTCCTGTGACAGTTGGAACTGGTGCTCTCCACTCTCTGTCCTGTGACAGTTGGAGCTGGTGCTCTCCACTCTCTGTCCTGTGACAGTGGGAACTGGTGCTCTCCACTCTCCCGTCCTGTGACAGTTGGAACTGGTGCTCTCCACTCTCCCGTCCTGTGACAGTTGGAACTGGTGCTCTCCACTCTCCGTCCTGTGACAGTTGGAACTGGTGCTCTCCACTCTCCCGTCCTGTGACAGTTGGAACTGGTGCTCTCCACTCTCCCGTCCTGTGACAGTTGGAACTGGTGCTCTCCACTCTCCCATCCTGTGACAGTTGGAACTGGTACTCTCCACTCTCTGTCCTGTGACAGTGGGAACTGGTACTCTCCACTCTCTGTCCTGTGACAGTTGGAACTGGTGCTCTCCACTCTCCCGTCCTGTGACAGTTGGAACTGGTGCTCTCCACTCTCCCGTCCTGTGACAGTTGGAACTGGTGCTCTCCACTCTCTGTCCTGTGACAGTTGGAACTGGTGCTCTCCACTCTCCCGTCCTGTGACAGTGGGAACTGGTGCTCTCCACTCTCCCGTCCTGTGACAGTTGGAACTGGTGCTCTCCACTCTCTGTCCTGTGACAGTTGGAACTGGTGCTCTCCACTCTCTGTCCTGTGACAGTTGGAACTGGTGCTCTCCACTCTCTGTCCTGTGACAGTTGGAACTGGTGCTCTCCACTCTCTGTCCTGTGACAGTTGGAACTGGTGCTCTCCACTCTCTGTCCTGTGACAGTTGGAACTGGTGCTCTCCACTCTCTGTCCTGTGACAGTTGGAACTGGTGCTCTCCACTCTGTCCTGTGACAGTTGGAACTGGTGCTCTCCACTCTCTGTCCTGTGACAGTGGAACTGGTGCTCTCCACTCTCTGTCCTGTGACAGTTGGAACTGGTGCTCTCCACTCTCTGTCCTGTGACAGTTGGAACTGGTGCTCTCCACTCTCTCTCCTGTGACAGTTGGAACTGGTGCTCTCCACTCTCTGTCCTGTGACAGTTGGAACTGGTGCTCTCCACTCTCTCTCCTGTGACAGTTGGAACTGGTGCTCTCCACTCTCTGTCCTGTGACAGTGGGAACTGGTGCTCTCCACTCTCCATCCTGTGACAGTTGGAACTGGTACTCTCCACTCTCCGTCCTGTGACAGTTGGAACTGGTGCTCTCCACTCTCTGTCCTGTGACAGTTGGAACTGGTGCTCTCCACTCTCTGTCCTGTGACAGTTGGAACTGGTGCTCTCCACTCTCTCTCCTGTGACAGTTGGAACTGGTGCTCTCCACTCTCTGTCCTGTGACAGTTGGAACTGGTGCTCTCCACTCTCTCTCCTGTGACAGTTGGAACTGGTGCTCTCCACTCTCTGTCCTGTGACAGTTGGAACTGGTGCTCTCCACTCTCTCTCCTGTGACAGTTGGAACTGGCGCTCTCCACTCTCTGTCCTGTGACAGTGGGAACTGGTGCTCTCCACTCTCTGTCCTGTGACAGTGGGAACTGGTGCTCTCCACTCTCTGTCCTGTGACAGTGGGAACTGGTGCTCTCCACTCTCTGTCCTGTGACAGTTGGAACTGGTGCTCTCCACTCTCCCGTCCTGTGACAGTTGGAACTGGTGCTCTCCACTCTCCGTCCTGTGACAGTAGGAACTGGTGCTCTCCACTCTCTGTCCTGTGACAGTGGGAACTGGTGCTCTCCACTCTCTGTCCTGTGACAGTTGGAACTGGTGCTCTCCACTCTCTCTCCTGTGACAGTTGGAACTGGTGCTCTCCACTCTCTCTCCTGTGACAGTTGGAACTGGTGCTCTCCACTCTCTGTCCTGTGACAGTGGGAACTGGTGCTCTCCACTCTCTGTCCTGTGACAGTGGGAACTGGTGCTCTCCACTCTCTGTCCTGTGACAGTTGGAACTGGTGCTCTCCACTCTCTGTCCTGTGACAGTTGGAACTGGTGCTCTCCACTCTCTCTCCTGTGACAGTTGGAACTGGTGCTCTCCACTCTCTCTCCTGTGACAGTTGGAACTGGTGCTCTCCACTCTCTCTCCTGTGACAGTTTGAACTGGTGCTCTCCACTCTCTCTCCTGTGACAGTTTGAACTGGTGCTCTCCACTCTCTGTCCTGTGACAGTTGGAACTGGTGCTCTCCACTCTCTGTCCTGTGACAGTGGGAACTGGTGCTCTCCACTCTCTGTCCTGTGACAGTTGGAACTGGTGCTCTCCACTCTCCCGTCCTGTGACAGTTGGAACTGGTGCTCTCCACACTCCTGTCCTGTGACAGTTGGAACTGGTGCTCTCCACTCTCCTGTCCTGTGACAGTTGGAACTGGTGCTCTCCACTCTCTGTCCTGTGACAGTTTGAACTGGTGCTCTCCACTCTCTGTCCTGTGACAGTTGGAACTGGTGCTCTCCACTCTCTGTCCTGTGACAGTGGGAACTGGTGCTCTCCACTCTCTGTCCTGTGACAGTGGGAACTGGTGCTCTCCACTCTCTGTCCTGTGACAGTTGGAACTGGTGCTCTCCACTCTCTGTCCTGTGACAGTTGGAACTGGTGCTCTCCACTCTCTGTCCTGTGACAGTGGGAACTGGTGCTCTCCACTCTCTCTCCTGTGACAGTTGGAACTGGTGCTCTCCACTCTCCTGTCCTGTGACAGTTGGAACTGGTGCTCTCCACTCTCTGTCCTGTGACAGTTTGAACTGGTGCTCTCCACTCTCTCTCCTGTGACAGTTTGAACTGGTGCTCTCCACTCTCTCTCCTGTGACAGTTGGAACTGGTGCTCTCCACTCTCTGTCCTGTGACAGTTTGAACTGGTGCTCTCCACTCTCTCTCCTGTGACAGTTGGAACTGGTGCTCTCCACTCTCCTGTCCTGTGACAGTTGGAACTGGTGCTCTCCACTCTCTGTCCTGTGACAGTTTGAACTGGTGCTCTCCACTCTCTCTCCTGTGACAGTTGGAACTGGTGCTCTCCACTCTCCTGTCCTGTGACAGTTGGAACTGGTGCTCTCCACTCTCTGTCCTGTGACAGTTTGAACTGGTGCTCTCCACTCTCTCTCCTGTGACAGTTGGAACTGGTGCTCTCCACTCTCTGTCCTGTGACAGTTTGGAACTGGTGCTCTCCACTCTCCCGTCCTGTGACAGTTGGAACTGGTGCTCTCCACTCTCTGTCCTGTGACAGTTGGAACTGGTGTTCTCCACTCTCTGTCCTGTGACAGTTTGAACTGGTGCTCTCCACTCTCCCGTCCTGTGACAGTTGGAACTGGTGTTCTCCACTCTCCCGTCCTGTGACAGTTGGAACTGGTGCTCTCCACTCTCTGTCCTGTGACAGTTTGAACTGGTGCTCTCCACTCTCCCGTCCTGTGACAGTTGGAACTGGTGCTCTCCACTCTCTGTCCTGTGACAGTGGGAACTGGTGCTCTCCACTCTCTGTCCTGTGACAGTTGGAACTGGTGCTCTCCACTCTCTGTCCTGTGACAGTGGGAACTGGTGCTCTCCACTCTCTCTCCTGTGACAGTTTGAACTGGTGCTCTCCACTCTCTCTCCTGTGACAGTGGGAACTGGTGCTCTCCACACTCCTGTCCTGTGACAGTTGGAACTGATGCTCTCCACTCTCCTGTCCTGTGACAGTTGGAACTGGTGCTCTCCACTCTCTCTCCTGTGACAGTTGGAACTGGTGCTCTCCACTCTCCCGTCCTGTGACAGTTGGAACTGGTGCTCTCCACTCTCTGTCCTGTGACAGTTTGAACTGGTGCTCTCCACTCTCTCTCCTGTGACAGTTGGAACTGGTGCTCTCCACTCTCCCGTCCTGTGACAGTTGGAACTGGTGCTCTCCACTCTCCCGTCCTGTGACAGTTGGAACTGGTGCTCTCCACTCTCCCGTCCTGTGACAGTTGGAACTGGTACTCTCCACTCTCTCTCCTGTGACAGAGGGAACTGGTGCTCTCCACTCTCTGTCCTGTGACAGTTGGAACTGGTGCTCTCCACTCTCTGTCCTGTGACAGTTGGAACTGGTGCTCTCCACTCTCTGTCCTGTGACAGTGGGAACTGGTGCTCTCCACTCTCTGTCCTGTGACAGTTGGAACTGGTGCTCTCCACTCTCTGTCCTGTGACAGTTGGAACTGGTGCTCTCCACTCTCTGTCCTGTGACAGTTGGAACTGGTGCTCTCCACTCTCTGTCCTGTGACAGTTGGAACTGGTGCTCTCCACTCTCTGTCCTGTGACAGTGGGAACTGGTGCTCTCCACTCTCTGTCCTGTGACAGTTGGAACTGGTGCTCTCCACTCTCTGTCCTGTGACAGTTGGAACTGGTGCTCTCCACTCTCCTGTCCTGTGACAGTTGGAACTGGTGCTCTCCACTCTCTGTCCTGTGACAGTTGGAACTGGTGCTCTCCACTCTCTCTCCTGTGACAGTTGGAACTGGTGCTCTCCACTCTCCTGTCCTGTGACAGTTGGAACTGGTGCTCTCCACTCTCTGTCCTGTGACAGTTTGAACTGGTGCTCTCCACTCTCTCTCCTGTGACAGTTGGAACTGGTGCTCTCCACTCTCCTGTCCTGTGACAGTTGGAACTGGTGCTCTCCACTCTCTGTCCTGTGACAGTTTGAACTGGTGCTCTCCACTCTCCCGTCCTGTGACAGTGGGAACTGGTGCTCTCCACTCTCTCTCCTGTGACAGTTTGAACTGGTGCTCTCCACTCTCTCTCCTGTGACAGTGGGAACTGGTGCTCTCCACACTCCTGTCCTGTGACAGTTGGAACTGATGCTCTCCACTCTCCTGTCCTGTGACAGTTGGAACTGGTGCTCTCCACTCTCTCTCCTGTGACAGTTGGAACTGGTGCTCTCCACTCTCCCGTCCTGTGACAGTTGGAACTGGTGCTCTCCACTCTCTGTCCTGTGACAGTTTGAACTGGTGCTCTCCACTCTCTCTCCTGTGACAGTTGGAACTGGTGCTCTCCACTCTCCCGTCCTGTGACAGTTGGAACTGGTGCTCTCCACTCTCCCGTCCTGTGACAGTTGGAACTGGTGCTCTCCACTCTCCCGTCCTGTGACAGTTGGAACTGGTACTCTCCACTCTCTCTCCTGTGACAGTGGGAACTGGTGCTCTCCACTCTCTGTCCTGTGACAGTTGGAACTGGTGCTCTCCACTCTCTGTCCTGTGACAGTTGGAACTGGTGCTCTCCACTCTCTGTCCTGTGACAGTGGGAACTGGTGCTCTCCACTCTCTGTCCTGTGACAGTAGGAACTGGTGCTCTCCACTCTCTGTCCTGTGACAGTTGGAACTGGTGCTCTCCACTCTCCCGTCCTGTGACAGTGGGAACTGGTGCTCTCCACTCTCTGTCCTGTGACAGTTGGAACTGGTGCTCTCCACTCTCTGTCCTGTGACAGTGGGAACTGGTGCTCTCCACTCTCTGTCCTGTGACAGTTGGAACTGGTGCTCTCCACTCTCTGTCCTGTGACAGTTGGAACTGGTGCTCTCCACTCTCTGTCCTGTGACAGTGGGAACTGGTGCTCTCCACTCTCTGTCCTGTGACAGTAGGAACTGGTGCTCTCCACTCTCTGTCCTGTGACAGTTGGAACTGGTGCTCTCCACTCTCCCGTCCTGTGACAGTGGGAACTGGTGCTCTCCACTCTCTGTCCTGTGACAGTTGGAACTGGTGCTCTCCACTCTCCCGTCCTGTGACAGTGGGAACTGGTGCTCTCCACTCTCTCTCCTGTGACAGTTGGAACTGGTGCTCTCCACTCTCCCGTCCTGTGACAGTGGGAACTGGTGCTCTCCACTCTCTGTCCTGTGACAGTTGGAACTGGTGCTCTCCACTCTCTGTCCTGTGACAGTTGGAACTGGTGCTCTCCACTCTCCCGTCCTGTGACAGTTGGAACTGGTACTCTCCACTCTCTCTCCTGTGACAGTGGGAACTGGTGCTCTCCACTCTCTGTCCTGTGACAGTTGGAACTGGTGCTCTCCACTCTCTGTCCTGTGACAGTTGGAACTGGAGCTCTCCACTCTCTCTCCTGTGACAGTTGGAACTGGTGCTCTCCACTCTCTCTCCTGTGACAGTGGGAACTGGTGCTCTCCACTCTCTGTCCTGTGACAGTGGGAACTGGTGCTCTCCACTCTCTCTCCTGTGACAGTTGGAACTGGTGCTCTCCACTCTCTGTCCTGTGACAGTTGGAACTGGTGCTCTCCACTCTCCCGTCCTGTGACAGTTGGAGCTGGTGCTCTCCACTCTCTGTCCTGTGACAGTTGGAACTGGTGCTCTCCACTCTCTCTCCTGTGACAGTTGGAACTGGTGCTCTCCACTCTCCCGTCCTGTGACAGTTGGAACTGGTGCTCTCCACTCTCTGTCCTGTGACAGTTGGAACTGGTGCTCTCCACTCTCTCTCCTGTGACAGTGGGAACTGGTGCTCTCCACTCTCCCGTCCTGTGACAGTTGGAACTGGTGCTCTCCACTCTCCCGTCCTGTGACAGTTGGAACTGGTGCTCTCCACTCTCTGTCCTGTGACAGTTGGAACTGGTGCTCTCCACTCTCCCGTCCTGTGACAGTTGGAGCTGGTGCTCTCCACTCTCTGTCCTGTGACAGTTGGAACTGGTGCTCTCCACTCTCTGTCCTGTGACAGTTGGAACTGGTGCTCTCCACTCTCCCGTCCTGTGACAGTTGGAACTGGTGCTCTCCACTCTCTGTCCTGTGACAGTGGGAACTGGTGCTCTCCACTCTCTGTCCTGTGACAGTTGGAACTGGTGCTCTCCACTCTCTGTCCTGTGACAGTGGGAACTGGTGCTCTCCACTCTCTGTCCTGTGACAGTTGGAACTGGTGCTCTCCACTCTCTGTCCTGTGACAGTTGGAACTGGTGCTCTCCACTCTCTGTCCTGTGACAGTTGGAACTGGTGCTCTCCACTCTCTGTCCTGTGACAGTTGGAACTGGTGCTCTCCACTCTCTGTCCTGTGACAGTAGGAACTGGTGCTCTCCACTCTCTGTCCTGTGACAGTAGGAACTGGTGCTCTCCACTCTCCCGTCCTGTGACAGTTGGAACTGGTGCTCTCCACTCTCTGTCCTGTGACAGTGGGAACTGGTGCTCTCCACTCTCTGTCCTGTGACAGTGGGAACTGGTGCTCTCCACTCTCTGTCCTGTGACAGTGGGAACTGGTGCTCTCCACTCTCTCTCCTGTGACAGTTGGAACTGGTGCTCTCCACTCTCCCGTCCTGTGACAGTGGGAACTGGTGCTCTCCACTCTCCCGTCCTGTGACAGTTGGAACTGGTGCTCTCCACTCTCTCTCCTGTGACAGTTGGAACTGGTGCTCTCCACTCTCTCTCCTGTGACAGTTGGAACTGGTGCTCTCCACTCTCTGTCCTGTGACAGTGGGAACTGGTGCTCTCCACTCTCTGTCCTGTGACAGTTGGAACTGGTGCTCTCCACTCTCCCGTCCTGTGACAGTGGGAACTGGTGCTCTCCACTCTCTCTCCTGTGACAGTTGGAACTGGTGCTCTCCACTCTCCCGTCCTGTGACAGTGGGAACTGGTGCTCTCCACTCTCTCTCCTGTGACAGTTGGAACTGGTGCTCTCCACTCTCTGTCCTGTGACAGTTGGAACTGGTGCTCTCCACTCTCTCTCCTGTGACAGTTGGAACTGGTGCTCTCCACTCTCCCGTCCTGTGACAGTGGGAACTGGTGCTCTCCACTCTCTGTCCTGTGACAGTTGGAACTGGTGCTCTCCACTCTCTGTCCTGTGACAGTTGGAACTGGTGCTCTCCACTCTCCCGTCCTGTGACAGTTGGAACTGGTGCTCTCCACTCTCCCGTCCTGTGACAATGGGAACTGGTGCTCTCCACTCTCCCGTCCTGTGACAATGGGAACTGGTGCTCTCCACTCTCTGTCCTGTGACAGTGGGAACTGGTGCTCTCCACTCTCTGTCCTGTGACAGTGGGAACTGGTGCTCTCCACTCTCCCGTCCTGTGACAGTGGGAACTGGTGCTCTCCACTCTCTGTCCTGTGACAGTTGGAACTGGTGCTCTCCAGTCTCCCGTCCTGTGACAGTTGGAACTGGTGCTCTCCACTCTCTGTCCTGTGACAGTTGGAACTGGTGCTCTCCACTCTCTCTCCTGTGACAGTTGGAACTGGTGCTCTCCACTCTCCCGTCCTGTGACAGTTGGAACTGGTGCTCTCCACTCTCCCGTCCTGTGACAGTTGGAACTGGTGCTCTCCACTCTCCCGTCCTGTGACAGTTGGAACTGGTGCTCTCCACTCTCTGTCCTGTGACAGTTGGAACTGGTGCTCTCCACTCTCTCTCCTGTGACAGTTGGAACTGGTGCTCTCCACTCTCTGTCCTGTGACAGTTGGAACTGGTGCTCTCCACTCTCTGTCCTGTGACAGTGGGAACTGGTGCTCTCCACTCTCACGTCCTGTGACAATGGGAACTGGTGCTCTCCACTCTCTGTCCTGTGACAGTTGGAACTGGTGCTCTCCACTCTCCCGTCCTGTGACAGTTGGAACTGGTGCTCTCCACTCTCTGTCCTGTGACAGTGGGAACTGGTGCTCTCCACTCTCTGTCCTGTGACAGTGGGAACTGGTGCTCTCCACTCTCTGTCCTGTGACAGTTGGAACTGGTGCTCTCCACTCTCCCGTCCTGTGACAGTTGGAACTGGTGCTCTCCACTCTCTGTCCTGTGAAAGTTGGAACTGGTGCTCTCCACTCTCTGTCCTGTGACAGTTGGAACTGGTGCTCTCCACTCTCCCGTCCTGTGACAGTTGGAACTGGTGCTCTCCACTCTCTGTCCTGTGACAGTTGGAACTGGTGCTCTCCACTCTCCCGTCCTGTGACAGTGGGAACTGGTGCTCTCCACTCTCCCGTCCTGTGACAGTTGGAACTGGTGCTCTCCACTCTCTGTCCTGTGACAGTTGGAACTGGTGCTCTCCACTCTCTGTCCTGTGACAGTGGGAAATGGTGCTCTCCACTCTCTGTCCTGTGACAGTGGGAACTGGTGCTCTCCACTCTCTGTCCTGTGACAGTGGGAACTGGTGCTCTCCACTCTCTGTCCTGTGACAGTTGGAACTGGTGCTCTCCACTCTCTGTCCTGTGACAGTTGGAACTGGTGCTCTCCACTCTCTGTCCTGTGACAGTGGGAACTGGTGCTCTCCACTCTCTGTCCTGTGACAGTTGGAACTGGTGCTCTCCACTCTCTGTCCTGTGACAGTTGGAACTGGTGCTCTCCACTCTCCCGTCCTGTGACAGTGGGAACTGGTGCTCTCCACTCTCTGTCCTGTGACAGTTGGAACTGGTGCTCTCCACTCTCTCTCCTGTGACAGTTGGAACTGGTGCTCTCCACTCTCTGTCCTGTGACAGTTGGAACTGGTGCTCTCCACTCTCTGTCCTGTGACAGTGGGAACTGGTGCTCTCCACTCTCCCGTCCTGTGACAGTGGGAACTGGTGCTCTCCACTCTCTCTCCTGTGACAGTGGGAACTGGTGCTCTCCACTCTCTGTCCTGTGACAGTTGGAACTGGTGCTCTCCACTCTCCCGTCCTGTGACAGTTGGAACTGGTGCTCTCCACTCTCTCTCCTGTGACAGTTGGAACTGGTGCTCTCCACTCTCTGTCCTGTGACAGTTGGAACTGGTGCTCTCCACTCTCCCGTCCTGTGACAGTTGGAACTGGTGCTCTCCACTCTCCCGTCCTGTGACAGTTGGAACTGGTGCTCTCCACTCTCTGTCCTGTGACAGTGGGAACTGGTGCTCTCCACTCTCTGTCCTGTGACAGTTGGAACTGGTGCTCTCCACTCTCTCTCCTGTGACAGTTGGAACTGGTGCTCTCCACTCTCTGTCCTGTGACAGTGGGAACTGGTGCTCTCCACTCTCCCGTCCTGTGACAGTGGGAACTGGTGCTCTCCACCTCTGTCCTGTGAGAGTTGGAACTGGTGCTCTCCACTCTCCCGTCCTGTGACAGTTGGAACTGGTGCTCTCCACTCTCCCGTCCTGTGACAGTTGGAACTGGTGCTCTCCACTCTCTGTCCTGTGACAGTTGGAACTGGTGCTCTCCACTCTCTGTCCTGTGACAGTTGGAACTGGTGCTCTCCACTCTCTGTCCTGTGACAGTTGGAACTGGTGCTCTCCAATCTCTGTCCTGTGACAGTTGGAACTGGTGCTCTCCACTCTCTGTCCTGTGACAGTGGGAACTGGTGCTCTCCACTCTCTCTCCTGTGACAGTGGGAACTGGTGCTCTCCACTCTCTGTCCTGTGACAGTGGGAACTGGTGCTCTCCACTCTCTGTCCTGTGACAGTTGGAACTGGTGCTCTCCACTCTCTGTCCTGTGACAGTTGGAACTGGTGCTCTCCACTCTCTGTCCTGTGACAGTTGGAACTGGTGCTCTCCACTCTCTGTCCTGTGACAGTGGGAACTGGTGCTCTCCACTCTCCCGTCCTGTGACAGTGGGAACTGGTGCTCTCCACTCTCTGTCCTGTGACAGTTGGAACTGGTGCTCTCCACTCTCCCGTCCTGTGACAGTGGGAACTGGTGCTCTCCACTCTCTGTCCTGTGACAGTTGGAACTGGTGCTCTCCACTCTCTGTCCTGTGACAGTTGGAACTGGTGCTCTCCACTCTCTGTCCTGTGACAGTTGGAACTGGTGCTCTCCACTCTCTGTCCTGTGACAATGGGAACTGGTGCTCTCCACTCTCTGTCCTGTGACAGTGGGAACTGGTGCTCTCCAATCTCTCTCCTGTGACAGTGGGAACTGGTGCTCTCCACTCTCTCTCCTGTGACAGTGGGAACTGGTGCTCTCCACTCTCTCTCCTGTGACAGTGGGAACTGGTGCTCTCCACTCTCTGTCCTGTGACAGTGGGAACTGGTGCTCTCCACTCTCTCTCCTGTGACAGTGGGAACTGGTGCTCTCCACTCTCTGTCCTGTGACAGTGGGAACTGGTGCTCTCCACTCCTCTGTCCTGTGACAGTGGGAACTGGTGCTCTCCACTCTCTGTCCTGTGACAGTGGGAACTGGTGCTCTCCACTCTCTGTCCTGTGACAGTGGGAACTGGTGCTCTCCACTCTCTGTCCTGTGACAGTGGGAACTGGTGCTCTCCACTCTCTCTCCTGTGACAGTGGGAACTGGTGCTCTCCACTCTCTGTCCTGTGACAGTGGGAACTGGTGCTCTCCACTCTCTGTCCTGTGACAGTGGGAACTGGTGCTCTCCACTCTCCGTCCTGTGACAGTTGGAACTGGTGCTCTCCACCCTCCCGTCCTGTGACAGTTGGAACTGGTGCTCTCCACTCTCCCGTCCTATGACAGTTGGAACTGGTGCTCTCCACTCTCTGTCCTGTGACAGTGGGAACTGGTGCTCTCCACTCTCCCGTCCTGTGACAGTGTGAACTGGTGCTCTCCACTCTCTGTCCTGTGACAGTTGGAACTGGTGCTCTCCACTCTCTGTCCTGTGACAGTTGGAACTGGTGCTCTCCACTCTCCCGTCCTGTGACAGTTGGAACTGGTGCTCTCCACTCTCTGTCCTGTGACAGTGGGAACTGGTGCTCTCCACTCTCCCGTCCTGTGACAGTGGGAACTGGTGCTCTCCACTCTCTGTCCTGTGACAGTGGGAACTGGTGCTCTCCACTCTCCGTCCTGTGACAGTTGGAACTGGTGCTCTCCACTCTCTGTCCTGTGACAGTGGGAACTGGTGCTCTCCACTCTCCCGTCCTGTGACAGTTGGAACTGGTGCTCTCCACTCTCTGTCCTGTGACAGTGGGAACTGGTGCTCTCCACTCTCCCGTCCTGTGACAGTGGGAACTGGTGCTCTCCACTCTCCCGTCCTGTGACAGTTGGAACTGGTGCTCTCCACTCTCTGTCCTGTGACAGTTGGAACTGGTGCTCTCCACTCTCTCTCCTGTGACAGTGGGAACTGGTGCTCTCCACTCTCTCTCCTGTGACAGTGGGAACTGGTGCTCTCCACTCTCTGTCCTGTGACAGTGGGAACTGGTGCTCTCCACTCTCCCGTCCTGTGACAGTGGGAACTGGTGCTCTCCACTCTCTGTCCTGTGACAGTTGGAACTGGTGCTCTCCACTCTCTGTCCTGTGACAGTTGGAACTGGTGCTCTCCACTCTCTGTCCTGTGACAGTGGGAACTGGTGCTCTCCACTCTCTGTCCTGTGACAGTGGGAACTGGTGCTCTCCACTCTCTGTCCTGTGACAGTGGGAACTGGTGCTCTCCACTCTCCCGTCCTGTGACAGTGGGAACTGGTGCTCTCCACTCTCTGTCCTGTGACAGTTGGAACTGGTGCTCTCCACTCTCTGTCCTGTGACAGTTGGAACTGGTGCTCTCCACTCTCTCTCCTGTGACAGTGGGAACTGGTGCTCTCCACTCTCTGTCCTGTGACAGTGGGAACTGGTGCTCTCCACTCTCTGTCCTGTGACAGTGGGAACTGGTGCTCTCCACTCTCCCGTCCTGTGACAGTGGGAACTGGTGCTCTCCACTCTCTGTCCTGTGACAGTGGGAACTGGTGCTCTCCACTCTCTGTCCTGTGACAGTTGGAACTGGTGCTCTCCACTCTCTGTCCTGTGACAGTGGGAACTGGTGCTCTCCACTCTCCATCCTGTGACAGTTGGAACTGGTGCTCTCCACTCTCCCGTCCTGTGACAGTTGGAACTGGTGCTCTCCACTCTCTGTCCTGTGACAGTGGGAACTGGTGCTCTCCACTCTCCCGTCCTGTGACAGTGGGAACTGGTGCTCTCCACTCTCTGTCCTGTGACAGTGGGAACTGGTGCTCTCCACTCTCCCGTCCTGTGACAGTTGGAACTGGTGCTCTCCACTCTCTGTCCTGTGACAGTGGGAACTGGTGCTCTCCACTCTCCCGTCCTGTGACAGTTGGAACTGGTGCTCTCCACTCTCTGTCCTGTGACAGTGGGAACTGGTGCTCTCCACTCTCCCGTCCTGTGACAGTGGGAACTGGTGCTCTCCACTCTCCCGTCCTGTGACAGTTGGAACTGGTGCTCTCCACTCTCTGTCCTGTGACAGTTGGAACTGGTGCTCTCCACTCTCTCTCCTGTGACAGTGGGAACTGGTGCTCTCCACTCTCTCTCCTGTGACAGTGGGAACTGGTGCTCTCCACTCTCTGTCCTGTGACAGTGGGAACTGGTGCTCTCCACTCTCCCGTCCTGTGACAGTGGGAACTGGTGCTCTCCACTCTCTGTCCTGTGACAGTTGGAACTGGTGCTCTCCACTCTCTGTCCTGTGACAGTTGGAACTGGTGCTCTCCACTCTCTGTCCTGTGACAGTGGGAACTGGTGCTCTCCACTCTCTGTCCTGTGACAGTGGGAACTGGTGCTCTCCACTCTCTGTCCTGTGACAGTGGGAACTGGTGCTCTCCACTCTCCCGTCCTGTGACAGTGGGAACTGGTGCTCTCCACTCTCTGTCCTGTGACAGTTGGAACTGGTGCTCTCCACTCTCTGTCCTGTGACAGTTGGAACTGGTGCTCTCCACTCTCTCTCCTGTGACAGTTGGAACTGGTGCTCTCCACTCTCTGTCCTGTGACAGTGGGAACTGGTGCTCTCCACTCTCTGTCCTGTGACAGTGGGAACTGGTGCTCTCCACTCTCCCGTCCTGTGACAGTGGGAACTGGTGCTCTCCACTCTCTGTCCTGTGACAGTGGGAACTGGTGCTCTCCACTCTCTGTCCTGTGACAGTTGGAACTGGTGCTCTCCACTCTCTGTCCTGTGACAGTTGGAACTGGTGCTCTCCACTCTCCCATCCTGTGACAGTTGGAACTGGTGCTCTCCACTCTCTGTCCTGTGACAGTTGGAACTGGTGCTCTCCACTCTCCCGTCCTGTGACAGTTGGAACTGGTGCTCTCCACTCTCTGTCCTGTGACAGTTGGAACTGGTGCTCTCCACTCTCTGTCCTGTGACAGTTGGAACTGGTGCTCTCCACTCTCTGTCCTGTGACAGTTGGAACTGGTGCTCTCCACTCTCCCGTCCTGTGACAGTGGGAACTGGTGCTCTCCACTCTCCCGTCCAGTGACAGTGGGAACTGGTGCTCTCCACTCTCTGTCCTGTGACAGTTGGAACTGGTGCTCTCCACTCTCTGTCCTGTGACAGAGGGAACTGGTGCTCTCCACTCTCTGTCCTGTGACAGTTGGAACTGGTGCTCTCCACTCTATGTCCTGTGACAGTTGGAACTGGTGCTCTCCACTCTCTCTCCTGTGACAGTGGGAACTGGTGCTCTCCACTCTCTGTCCTGTGACAGAGGGAACTGGTGCTCTCCACTCTCTCTCCTGTGACAGTGGGAACTGGTGCTCTCCACTCTCTCTCCTGTGACAGTGGGAACTGGTGCTCTCCACTCTCTCTCCTGTGACAGTGGGAACTGGTGCTCTCCACTCTCTGTCCTGTGACAGTTGGAACTGGTGCTCTCCACTCTCCCGTCCAGTGACAGTGGGAACTGGTGCTCTCCACTCTCTCTCCTGTGACAGTGGGAACTGGTGCTCTCCACTCTCTGTCCTGTGACAGAGGGAACTGGTGCTCTCCACTCTCCCGTCCTGTGACAGTGGGAACTGGTGCTCTCCACTCTCTGTCCTGTGACAGTTGGAACTGGTGCTCTCCACTCTCTGTCCTGTGACAGTTGGAACTGGTGCTCTCCACTCTCTGTCCTGTTACAGTTGGAACTGGTGCTCTCCACTCTCTGTCCTGTGACAGAGGGAACTGGTGCTCTCCACTCTCTGTCCTGTGAAAGTTGGAACTGGTGCTCTCCACTCTCTGTCCTGTGACAGTTGGAACTGGTGCTCTCCACTCTCTGTCCTGCGACAGTTGGAACTGGTGCTCTCCACTCTCTGTCCTGTGACAGTTGGAACTGGTGCTCTCCACTCTCTGTCCTGTGACAGTTGGAACTGGTGCTCTCCACTCTCTGTCCTGTGACAGTTGGAACTGGTGCTCTCCACTCTCTGTCCTGTGACAGTTGGAACTGGTGCTCTCCACTCTCTGTCCTGTGACAGTTGGAACTGGTGCTCTCCACTCTCTGTCCTGTGACAGTTGGAACTGGTGCTCTCCACTCTCTGTCCTGTGACAGTTGGAACTGGTGCTCTCCACTCTCTGTCCTGTGACAGTTGGAACTGGTGCTCTCCACTCTCTGTCCTGTGACAGTTGGGAACTGGTGCTCTCCACTCTCTGTCCTGTGACAGTTGGAACTGGTGCTCTCCACTCTCTGTCCTGTGACAGTTGGAACTGGTGCTCTCCACTCTCTGTCCTGTGACAGTTGGAACTGGTGCTCTCCACTCTCTGTCCTGTGACAGTTGGAACTGGTGCTCTCCACTCTCCGTCCTGTGACAGTGGGAACTGGTGCTCTCCACTCTCTGTCCTGTGACAGTGGAACTGGTGCTCTCCACTCTCCCGTCCTGTGACAGTTGGAACTGGTGCTCTCCACTCTCCGTCCTGTGACAGTTGGAACTGGTGCTCTCCACTCTCTGTCCTGTGACAGTGGGAACTGGTGCTCTCCACTCTCTGTCCTGTGACAGTGGGAACTGGTGCTCTCCACTCTCTGTCCTGTGACAGTTGGAACTGGTGCTCTCCACTCTCTGTCCTGTGACAGTTGGAACTGGTGCTCTCCACTCTCCCGTCCTGTGACAGTTGGAACTGGTGCTCTCCACTCTCTGTCCTGTGACAGTTGGAACTGGTGCTCTCCACTCTCCTGTCCTGTGACAGTTGGAACTGGTGCTCTCCACTCTCTGTCCTGTGACAGTTGGAACTGGTGCTCTCCACTCTCTGTCCTGTGACAGTTGGAACTGGTGCTCTCCACTCTCCTGTCCTGTGACAGTTGGAACTGGTGCTCTCCACTCCTCTCCTGTGACAGTTGGAACTGGTGCTCTCCACTCTCTGTCCTGTGACAGTTGGAACTGGTGCTCTCCACTCTCTCTCCTGTGACAGTGGGAACTGGTGCTCTCCACTCTCTGTCCTGTGACAGTGGGAACTGGTGCTCTCCACTCTCTGTCCTGTGACAGTTGGAACTGGTGCTCTCCACTCTCCCTTCTTGTGACAGTGGGAACTGGTGCTCTCCACTCTCCCGTCCTGTGACAGTTGGAACTGGTGCTCTCCACTCTCCCGTCCTGTGACAGTTGGAACTGGTGCTCTCCACTCTCCCGTCCTGTGACAGTGGGAACTGGTGCTCTCCACTCTCCCGTCCTGTGACAGTGGGAACTGGTGCTCTCCATTCTCTGTCCTGTGACAGTTGGAACTGGTACTCTCCACTCTCCCATCCTGTGACAGTTGGAGCTGGTGCTCCCCACTCTCTGTCCTGTGACAGTTGGAACTGGTGCTCTCCACTCTCTGTCCTGTGACAGTTGGAACTGGTACTCTCCACTCTCCCATCCTGTGACAGTTGGAGCTGGTGCTCCCCACTCTCTGTCCTGTGACAGTTGGAACTGGTGCTCTCCACTCTCTGTCCTGTGAGTGACAGTGGGAACTGGTGCTCTCCACTCTCCCGTCCTGTGACAGTTGGAACTGGTGCTCTCCACTCTCTGTCCTGTGACAGTGGGAACTGGTGCTCTCCACTCTCTGTCCTGTGACAGTGGGAACTGGTGCTCTCCACTCTCTGTCCTGTGACAGTGGGAACTGGTGCTCTCCACTCTCCCGTCCTGTGACAGTGGGAACTGGTGCTCTCCACTCTCTGTCCTGTGACAGTTGGAACTGGTGCTCTCCACTCTCCCGTCCTGTGACAGTTGGAACTGGTGCTCTCCACTCTCTGTCCTGTGACAGTTGGAACTGGTGCTCTCCACTCTCTGTCCTGTGACAGTGGGAACTGGTGCTCTCCACTCTCTCTCCTGTGACAGTTGGAACTGGTGCTCTCCACTCTCTGTCCTGTGACAGTTGGAACTGGTGCTCTCCACTCTCTGTCCTGTGACAGTGGGAACTGGTGCTCTCCACTCTCTGTCCTGTGACAGTGGGAACTGGTGCTCTCCACTCTCTCGTCCTGTGACAGTTGGAACTGGTGCTCTCCACTCTCTGTCCTGTGACAGTTGGAACTGGTGCTCTCCACTCTCCCGTCCTGTGACAGTTGGAACTGGTGCTCTCCACTCTCTGTCCTGTGACAGTGTGGAACTGGTGCTCTCCACTCTCTGTCCTGTGACAGTTGGAACTGGTGCTCTCCACTCTCTCTGTCCTGTGACAGTGGGAACTGGTGCTCTCCACTCTCTGTCCTGTGACAGTGGGAACTGGTGCTCTCCACTCTCTGTCCTGTGACAGTTGGGAACTGGTGCTCTCCACTCTCTGTCCTGTGACAGTGGGAACTGGTGCTCTCCACTCTCTGTCCTGTGACAGTTGGAACTGGTGCTCTCCACTCTCTGTCCTGTGACAGTTGGAACTGGTGCTCTCCACTCTCCCGTCCTGTGACAGTTGGAACTGGTGCTCTCCACTCTCTGTCCTGTGACAGTTGGAACTGGTGCTCTCCACTCTCTGTCCTGTGACAGTTGGAACTGGTGCTCTCCACTCTCTGTCCTGTGACAGTTGGAACTGGTGCTCTCCACTCTCTGTCCTGTGACAGTTGGAACTGGTGCTCTCCACTCTCTGTCCTGTGACAGTTGGAACTGGTGCTCTCCACTCTCTGTCCTGTGACAGTGGGAACTGGTGCTCTCCACTCTCTGTCCTGTGACAGTTGGAACTGGTGCTCTCCACTCTCTGTCCTGTGACAGTTGGAACTGGTGCTCTCCACTCTCTGTCCTGTGACAGTTGGAACTGGTGCTCTCCACTCTCTGTCCTGTGACAGTGGGAACTGGTGCTCTCCACTCTCTGTCCTGTGACAGTTGGAACTGGTGCTCTCCACTCTCTGTCCTGTGACAGTGGGAACTGGTGCTCTCCACTCTCTGTCCTGTGACAGTTGGAACTGGTGCTCTCCACTCTCCTGTCCTGTGACAGTTGGAACTGGTGCTCTCCACTCTCCCGTCCTGTGACAGTTGGAACTGGTGCTCTCCACTCTCCCGTCCTGTGACAGTTGGAACTGGTGCTCTCCACTCTCTGTCCTGTGACAGTTGGAACTGGTGCTCTCCACTCTCCCGTCCTGTGACAGTTGGAACTGGTGCTCTCCACTCTCTGTCCTGTGACAGTTGGAACTGGTGCTCTCCACTCTCTGTCCTGTGACAGTTGGAACTGGTGCTCTCCACTCTCTGTCCTGTGACAGTGGGAACTGGTGCTCTCCCACTGATCCTCTCTCTTCCTGTGACAGTTGGAACTGGTGCTCTCCACTCTCTGTCCTGTGACAGTTGGAACTGGTGCTCTCCACTCTCTGTCCTGTGACAGTTGGAACTGGTGCTCTCCACTCTCTGTCCTGTGACAGTTGGAACTGGTGCTCTCCACTCTCTGTCCTGTGACAGTTGGGAACTGGTGCTCTCCACTCTCTGTCCTGTGACAGTGGGAACTGGTGCTCTCCACTCTCTGTCCTGTGACAGTTGGGAACTGGTGCTCTCCACTCTCTGTCCTGTGACAGTTGGAACTGGTGCTCTCCACTCTCTGTCCTGTGACAGTTGGAACTGGTGCTCTCCACTCTCCCGTCCTGTGACAGTTGGAACTGGTGCTCTCCACTCTCTGTCCTGTGACAGTTGGAACTGGTGCTCTCCACTCTCCGTCCTGTGACAGTTGGAACTGGTGCTCTCCACTCTCTGTCCTGTGACAGTTGGAACTGGTGCTCTCCACTCTCTGTCCTGTGACAGTTGGAACTGGTGCTCTCCACTCTCTGTCCTGTGACAGTTGGAACTGGTGCTCTCCACTCTCTCGTCCTGTGACAGTGGGAACTGGTGCTCTCCACTCTCCTGTCCTGTGACAGTGGAACTGGTGCTCTCCACTCTCCCGTCCTGTGACAGTTGGAACTGGTGCTCTCCACTCTCTGTCCTGTGACAGTTGGGAACTGGTGCTCTCCACTCTCTGTCCTGTGACAGTTGGAACTGGTGCTCTCCACTCTCCCGTCCTGTGACAGTTGGAACTGGTGCTCTCCACTCTCCCGTCCTGTGACAGTTGGAACTGGTGCTCTCCACTCTCTGTCCTGTGACAGTTGGAACTGGTGCTCTCCACTCTCTGTCCTGTGACAGTTGGGAACTGGTGCTCTCCACTCTCTGTCCTGTGACAGTTGGAACTGGTGCTCTCCACTCTCTGTCCTGTGACAGTTGGAACTGGTGCTCTCCACTCTCTGTCCTGTGACAGTTGGAACTGGTGCTCTCCACTCTCTGTCCTGTGACAGTTGGAACTGGTGCTCTCCACTCTCTGTCCTGTGACAGTTGGAACTGGTGCTCTCCACTCTCCTGTCCTGTGACAGTTGGAACTGGTGCTCTCCACTCTCCCGTCCTGTGACAGTTGGAACTGGTGCTCTCCACTCTCCCGTCCTGTGACAGTGGAACTGGTGCTCTCCACTCTCTGTCCTGTGACAGTTGGAACTGGTGCTCTCCACTCTCTGTCCTGTGACAGTTGGAACTGGTGCTCTCCACTCTCCCTGTCCTGTGACAGTGGGAACTGGTGCTCTCCACTCTCCCGTCCCTGTGCACTCTCTCGTCCTGTGACAGTTGGAACTGGTGCTCTCCACTCTCTGTCCTGTGACAGTTGGAACTGGTGCTCTCCACTCTCTGTCCTGTGACAGTTGGAACTGGTGCTCTCCACTCTCTGTCCTGTGACAGTTGGAACTGGTGCTCTCCACTCTCTGTCCTGTGACAGTGGAACTGGTGCTTCCACTCTCCGTCCTGTGACAGTGGGAACTGGTGCTCTCCACTCTCCCGTCCTGTGACAGTGGAACTGGTGCTCTCCACTCTCTCTCCTGTGACAGTTGGAACTGGTGCTCTCCACTCTCTGTCCTGTGACAGTTGGAACTGGTGCTCTCCACTCTCCCGTCCTGTGACAGTTGGAACTGGTGCTCTCCACTCTCTGTCCTGTGACAGTTGGAACTGGTGCTCTCCACTCCACTCTCCCGTCCTGTGACAGTTGGAACTGGTGCTCTCCACTCTCCGTCCTGTGACAGTTGGAACTGGTGCTCTCCACTCTCTGTCCTGTGACAGTTGGAACTGGTGCTCTCCACTCTCCGTCCTGTGACAGTTGGAACTGGTGCTCTCCACTCTCTGTCCTGTGACAGTTGGAACTGGTGCTCTCCACTCTCTGTCCTGTGACAGTTGGACTGGTGCTCTCCACTCTCTGTCCTGTGACAGTGGAACTGGTGCTCTCCACTCTCTGTCCTGTGACAGTTGGAACTGGTGCTCTCCACTCTCTGTCCTGTGACAGTTGGAACTGGTGCTCTCCACTCTCTGTCCTGTG
>NW_027252672.1:0-22350 GCF_044704955.1 Pristiophorus japonicus
CCCGAGTCTCTCTCTCTCTCTCATCCCCCTCGTGTCTCTCTCTCTCTCATCCCCCATCCCCCTCGTGTCTCTCTCTCTCTCATCCCCCAAGTCTCTCTCATCCCCCAAGTCTCTCTCTCTATCTCTCATCCCCCAAGTCTCTCTCTCTCATCCCCCAAGTCTCTCTCTCTCTCTCATCCCCCAAGTCTCTCTCTCTCTCATCCCCCAAGTCTCTCTCTCTCTCATCCCCCAAGTCTCTCTCTCTCTCTCTCTCATCCCCCAAGTCTCTCTCACTCTCTCTCATCCCCCAAGTCTCTCCCTCTCTCTCATCCCCCAAGTCTCTCTCTCATCCCCAAGTCTCTCTCTCTCTCATATCCCCAGAGTCTCTGTCTCTCTCTCATCCCCCGAGTCTCTGTCTCTCTCTCATCCCCCGAGTCTCTCTCTCTCATCCCCCAAGTCTCTCTCTCTCTCTCATCCCCCAAGTCTCTCTCTCTCTCTCATCCCCCAAGTATCTCTCTCTCTCATCCCCCAAGTCTCTCTCTCTCTCTCTCTCATCCCCCAAGTTTCTCTCTCTCTCTCTCTCATCCCCCAAGTCTCTCTCTCTCTCTCATCCCCAAGTCTCTCTCTCATCCCCCAAGTCTCTCTCTCTCTCTCATCCCCCGAATCTCTCTCTCTCTCATCCCCCGAGTCTCTCTCTCATCCCCCTCGTGTCTCTCACTCTCTCATCCTCCATCCCCCTCGTGTCTCTCTCTCTCTCATCCCCCAAGTCTCTCTCTCTCTCATCCCCCAAGTATCTCTCTCTCTCTCTCATCCCTCAAGTGTCTCTCTCTCTCATCTCCCAAGTCTCTCTCTCTCTCTCTCTCATCCCCCAAGTCTCTCTCTCATCCCCCAAATCTCTCTCTCTCATCCCCCAAGTATCTCTCTCTCTCATCCCCCAAGTATCTCTCTCTCTCTCTCATCCCCCAAGTCTCTCTCTCTCATCCCCCAAGTCTCCCTCTCTCTCTCTCATCCCCCAAGTCTCTCTCTCTCTCATCCCCCAAGTCTCTCTCTCTCATCCCCCAAGTCTCCCTCTCTCTCTCTCATCCCCCAAGTATCTCTCTCTCTCAACCCCCAAGTATCTCTCTCTCTCATCCCCCAAGTCTCTCTCTCTCTCTCTCATCCCCCAAGTCTCCCTCTCTCTCTCTCATCCCCCAAGTCTCCCTCTCTCTCTCTCATCCCCCAAGTCTCTCTCTCTCTCTCTCATCCCCCAAGTCTCTCTCTCTCTCTCATCCCCCAAGTCTCTCTCTCTCTCTCTCTCTCTCTCATCCCCCAAGTCTCTCTCTCTCTCTCTCATCCCCCAAGTCTCTCTCTCTCTCTCTCTCTCATCCCCCAAGTCTCTCTCTCTCTCTCTCTCATCCCCCAAGTCTCTCTCTGTCTCTCTCATCCCCCAAGTCTCTCTCTCTCTCTCATCCCCCAAGTCTCTCGCACTCTCTCTCATCCCCCAAGTCTCTCCCTCTCTCTCATCCCCCAAGTCTCTCTCTCTCACTCTCATCCCCCAAGTCTCTCTCTCTCTCTCTAATCCCCCAAGTCTCTCTGTCTCTCTCTTATCCCCCAAGTCTCTCTCTCTCTCTCTCTCATCCCCCAAGTCTCTCTCTCTCTCCTCTCTCTCATCCCCCAAGTCACTCTCTCTCTCTCTCTCATCCCCCAAGTCTCTCTCTCTCTCATCCCCCAAGGCTCTCTCTCTCTCTCATCCCCCAAGGCTCTCTCTCTCTCACATCCCCCAAGTCTCTCTCTCTCTCATCCCCAAGTCTCTCTCTCTCTCTCTCTCATCCCCCAAGTCTCTCTCTCTCATCCCCCAAGTCTCTTTCTCTCTCTCTCTCTTCCCCCAAGTCTCTCTCTCTCTCATATCCGCAGAGTCTCTCTCTCTCTCATCCCCCGAGTCTCTGTCTCTCTCTCATTCCCAGAGTCTCTCTCTCTCTCTCTCATCCTCCTAGTCTCTCTCTCTCTCTCACTCATCCCCCCAGTCTCTCTCTCTCTCTCTCATCCCCCTCGTCTCTCTCTCTCTCTCTCACTCATCCCCCTCGTCTCTCTCTCATCCCCCAAGTCTCTCTCATCACCCAAGTCTCTCTCATCCCCCAAGTCTCTCTCTCTCTCTCTCTGTCTCTCATCCCTCAAGTCTCTCTCTCTCTCATCCCCCAAGTCTCTCTCTCTCTCTCTCTCATCCCCCAAGTCTCTCTCTCTCTCTCTCTCTCATCCCCCAAGTATCTCTCTCTCTCATCCCCCAAGTATCTCTCTGTCTCTCTCATCCCCCAAGTCTCCCTCTGTCTCTCTCATCCCCCAAGTCTCCCTCTATCTCTCTCATCCCCCAAGTCTCTCTCTCTCTCTCTCATCCCCCAAGTCTCTCTCTCTCTCTCTCATCCCCCAAGTCTCTCTCTCTCTCTCTCTTTCATCCCCCAAGTCTCTCTCTCTCTCTCTCATCCCCCAAGTCTCTCTCATCCCCCAAGTCTCTCTCTCTATCTCTCATCCCCAAAGTCTCTCCCTCTCATCCCCCAAGTCACTCCCTCTCTCTCATCCCCAAGTCTCTCTCTCTCTCTCATCCCCCAAGTCTCTCTCTCTCTCATCCCCCAAGTCTTTCTCTCTCTCTCATCCCCCAAGTCTTTCTCTCTCTCTCATCCCCCAAGTCTCTCTCTCTCTCTCATCCCCCAAGTCTCTCTCTATGTCATCCCCCAAGTCTCTCTCTCATCCCCCAAGTCTCTCTCTCTCTCATCCCCCAAGTCTCTCTCTCTCATCCCCCAAGTCTCTCTCACTCTCTCTCATCCCCCAAGTCTCTCCCTCTCTCTCATCCCCCAAGTCTCTCTCTCATCCCCAAGACTCTCTCTCTCTCATATCCCCAGAGTCTCTCTCTCTCTCTCATCCCCCGAGTCTCTGTCTCTCTCTCATCCCCTAGTCTCTCTCTCTCATCCCCCAAGTCTCTCTCTCTCTCTCATCCCCCAAGTCTCTCTCTCTCTCTCATCCCCCAAGTCTCTCTCTCTCTCTCATCCCCCAAGTCTCTCTCTCTCTCTCATCCCCCAAGTCTCTCTCTCTCTCTCATCCCCCAAGTATCTCTCTCTCTCATCCCCCAAGTCTCTCTCTCTCTCTCTCATCCCCCAAGTCTCTCTCTCTCTCTCTCATCCCCCAAGTCTCTCTCTCTCTCTCTCTCATCCCCCAAGTCTCTCTCTCTCTCTCATCCCCCAAGTCTCTCTCTCTCTATCTCTCATCCCCCAAGTCTCTCTCTCTCTCATCCCCCAAGTCTCTCTCTCTCTCATCCCCCAAGTCTTTCTCTCTCTCTCATCCCCCAAGTCTTTCTCTCTCTCTCATCCCCCAAGTCTCTCTCTCTCTCTCATCCCCCAAGTCTCTCTCTCTCTCATCCCCCAAGTCTCTCTCTCTCTCTCTCATCCCCCAAGTCTCTCTCTCTCATCCCCCAAGTCTCTCCCTCTCGCTCATCCCCCAAGTCCCTCTCTCTCATCCCCCTAGTCTCTCTCTCTCATCCCCCAAGTCTCCCTTCTCTCTCTCATCCCCAAGTCTCTCTCTCATCCCTCTCTCTCATCCCTCAAGTCTCTCTCTCTCTCTCTCATCCCCCTCGTGTCTCTCTCTCTCTCATCCCCCAAGTCTCTCTCTCTCTCTTTCTCATCCCCCAAGTCTCTCTCTCTCTCTCTCTTTCTCATCCGGCAAGTCTCTCTCTCTCTCTCTCTCATCCCCATCCCGCAAGTCTCTCTCTCTCTCTCATCCCCCAAGTCTCTCTCTCTCTCATCCCCCAAGTCTCTCTCTCTCTCTTTCTCATCCCCCAAGTCTCTCTCTCTCTCTCTCTTTCTCATCCGGCAAGTCTCTCTCTCTCTCTCTCTCCCTCTCATCCCCCGAGTCTCTCTCTCTCTCTCTCATCCCCCGAGTCTCTCTCTCTCTCTCTCATCCCCCGAGTCTCTCTCTCTCTCTCTCATCCCCCGAGTCTCTCTCTCTCTCTCTCATCCCCCGAGTCTCTCTCTCTCTCTCTCATCCCCCGAGTCTCTCTCTCTCTCTCTCATCCCCCGAGTCTCTCTCTCTCTCTCTCATCCCCCGAGTCTCTCTCTCTCTCTCTCATCCCCCGAGTCTCTCTCTCTCTCTCTCATCCCCCGAGTCTCTCTCGCTCTCTCTCATCCCCCGAGTCTCTCTCTCTCTCTCATCCCCCAAGTCTCTCTCATCACCCAAGTCTCTCTCTCTCTCTCATCCCTCAAGTCTCTCTCTCTCTCATGTCTCTCTTTCTCTCTCTCTCTCATCCCCCGAGTCTCTCTCTCTCTCATCCCCCGTGTCTCTCTCTCATCCCCCGAGTCTCTCTCTCCCCCCTCTCTCTCATGTCTCCCTCTCTCTCTCTCGCTCATCCCCCTCGTGTCTCTCTCTCTCTCTCTCATCCCCCTCGTGTCTCCCTCGCTCTCATCCCCCAAGTCTCTTTCTCTCTCTCATCCCCCAAGTCTCTCTCTCTCTCTCATCCCCCAAGTCTCTCTCTCATCCCCCAAGTCTCTCTCTCTCTCTCATCCCCCAAGTCTCTCTCTCTCTCATATCCCCCAAGTCTCTCTCTCTCTCATATCCCCCAAGTCTCTCTTTCTCTCATATCCCCCAAGTCTCTCTCTCTCTCATATCCCCCAATTCTCTCTCTCTCTCTCTCTCATCCCCCAAGTCTCTCTCTCTCTCTCATCCCCCAAGTCTCTCTCTCTCTCATATCCCCCAATTCTCTCTCTCTCTCTCTCTCATCCCCCAAGTCTCTCTCTCTCTCTCTCATCCCCCAAGTCTCTCTCTCTCTCTCATCCCCCAAGTCTCTCTCACTCTCTCATCCCCCAAGTCTCTCTAACTCTCTCATCCCCCAAGTCTCTCTCTCATCCCCCAAGTCTCTCTCTCATCCCCAAGTCTCTCTCTCTCTCATATCCCCAGAGTCTCTCTCTCTCTCTCTCATCCCCCGAGTCTCTGTCTCTCTCTCATCCCCAGAGTCTCTCTCTCTCTCATCCCCCGAGTCTCTGTCTCTCTCTCATCCCCAAGTCTCTCTCTCATCCCCCAAGTCTCTCTCTCTCATCCCCCAAGTCTCTCTCTCTCATCTCCCGTGTCTCTCTCTCTCTCTCTCTCATCCCCCGTGTCTCTCTCTCTCTCTCTCATCCCTCAAGTCTCTCTCTCTCTCTCATCCCCCTCGTGTCTCTCTCTCTCTCATCCCCCAAGTCTCTCTCTCTCTCTCATCCCCCAAGTCTCTCTCTCTCTCTCTCATCCCCCAAGTCTCTCTCTCTCTCTTTCTCATCCCCCAAGTCTCTCTCTCTCTCTTTCTCATCCCCCAAGTCTCTCTCTCTCTCTTTCTCATCCCCCAAGTCTCTCTCTTTCTCTCTCATCCCCCAAGTCTCTCTCTCATCCCCAAGTCTCTCTCTCTCTCTCTCATCCCCCAAGTCTCTCTCTCTCTCTCTCTCATCCCCCAAGTCTCTCTCTCTCATCCCCCAAGTCTCTCTCTCTCATCCCCCAAGTCTCTCTCTCTCATCCCCCAAGTCTCTCTCTCTCTATCTCATCCCCCAAGTCTCTCTCTCTCTATCTCATCCCCCAAGTCTCTCTCTCTCTCTCTCTCTCTCTCTCATCCCCCGAGTTTCTCTCTCTCTCTCTCATCCCCCGAGTCTCTCTCTCATCCCCCGAGTCTCTCTCTCTCATCCCCTGAGTCTCTCTCTCTCTCTCTCATCCCCCGAGTCTCTCTCTCTCTCATCACCCGAGTCTCTCTCTCTCTCTCTCTCATCCCCCGAGTCTCTCACTCTCTCATCCCCCGTGTCTCTCTCTCATCCCCCGAGTCTCTCTCTCTTCCCCCGAGTCTCTCTCTCATCCCCCGATTCTCTCTCTCCCCCCTCTCTCTCATCCCCCAAGTCTCTCTCTCTCTCTTATCCCCCAAGTCTCACTCTCTCTCATATCCCCCAAGTCTCTCTCTCTCATCCCCAAAGTCTCTCTCTCTCTCATCCACCGTCTCGCATCTCTCTCTCTCCCATCCCCCGCTCTCTCTCTCTCATCCCCCGTTCTCTCTCTCATCCGCCGCTCTCATCCCCCGCTCTCTCTCTCATCCAGAGTCTCTCTCTCTCTCTCATCCCCCGCTCTCTCTCTCTCATCCCCCGAGTCTCTCTCTCTCTCATTCCCCAAGTCTCTCTCTCTCTCATTCCCCAAGTCTCTCTCATCCCCCAAGTCTCTCATTCCCCAAGTCTCTCTCTCTCTCATCCCCCAAGTCTCTCTCTCTCTCTCATCCCCCAAGTCTCTCTCTCTCTCTCTCATTCCCCAAGTTTCTTTCTCTCTCTCATCCCCCAAGTCTCTCTCTCTCTCTCTCTCATCCCCCAAGTCTCTCTCTCTCTCTCTCATCCCCCAAGTCTCTTTCTCTCTCTCTCTCATCCCCCAAGTCTCTCTCTCTCTCATATCCGCAGAGTCTCTCTCTCTCTCATCCCCCGAGTCTCTGTCTCTCTCTCATTCCCAGAGTCTCTCTCTCTCTCTCTCTCATCCTCCTAGTCTCTCTCTCTCTCTCACTCATCCCCCCAGTCTCTCTCTCTCTCTCTCATCCCCCTCGTCTCTCTCTCTCTCTCTCTCTCACTCATCCCCCTCGTCTCTCTCTCATCCCCCCAAGTCTCTCTCATCCCCCAAGTCTCTCTCTCTCTCTCTCTGTCTCTCATCCCTCAAGTCTCTCTCTCTCTCATCCCCCAAGTCTCTCTCTCTCTCATCCCCCAAGTCTCTCTCTCTCTCTCTCTCATCCCCCAAGTCTCTCTCTCTCTCTCTCTCTCTCTCATCCCCCAAGTCTCTCTCTCTCTCTCTCTCTCATCCCCCAAGTATCTCTCTCTCTCATCCCCCAAGTATCTCTCTGTCTCTCTCATCCCCCAAGTCTCCCTCTGTCTCTCTCATCCCCCAAGTCTCCCTCTCTCTCTCTCATCCCCCAAGTCTCTCTCTCTCTCTCTCATCCCCCAAGTCTCTCTCTCTCTCTCATCCCCCAAGTCTCTCTCTCTCTCTTTCATCCCCCAAGTCTCTCTCTCTCTCTCTCATCCCCCAAGTCTCTCTCATCCCCCAAGTCTCTCTCTCCATCTCTCATCCCCCAAGTCTCTCCCTCTCATCCCCCAAGTCACTCCCTCTCTCTCATCCCCCAAGTCTCTCTCTCTCTCTCATCCCCCAAGTCTCTCTCTCTCATCCCCCAAGTCTCTCTCTCTCTCTCATCCCCCAAGTATCTCTCTCTCTCATCCCCCAAGTCTCTCTCTCTCTCTCATCCCCCAAGTCTCTCTCTCTCTCTCTCATCCCCCAAGTCTCTCTCTCTCTCTCTCATCCCCCAAGTCTCTCTCTCATCCCCCAAGTCTCTCTCTCTCTCTCATCCCCCAAGTCTCTCTCTCTATCTCTCATCCACCAAGTCTCTCCCTCTCTCTCTCATCCCCCAAGTCTCTCTCTCTCTCATCCCCCAAGTCTCTCTCTCTCTCATCCCCCAAGTCTTTCTCTCTCTCTCATCCCCCAAGTCTCTCTCTCTCTCTCTCATCCCCCAAGTCTCTCTCTCTCATCCCCCAAGTCTCTCCCTCTCGCTCATCCCCCAAGTCCCTCTCTCTCATCCCCCTAGTCTCTCTCTCTCATCCCCCAAGTCTCCCTTCTCTCTCTCATCCCCAAGTCTCTCTCTCATCCCTCTCTCTCATCCCTCAAGTCTCTCTCTCTCTCTCTCATCCCCCTCGTGTCTCTCTCTCTCTCATCCCCCAAGTCTCTCTCTCTCGCATCCCCCAAGTCTCTCTCTCTCTCTTTCTCATCCCCCAAGTCTCTCTCTCTCTCTCTCTTTCTCATCCGGCAAGTCTCTCTCTCTCTCCCTCTCATCCCCCGAGTCTCTCTCTCTCTCTCTCATCCCCCGAGTCTCTCTCTCTCTCTCTCATCCCCCGAGTCTCTCTCTCTCTCTCTCTCATCCCCCGAGTCTCTCTCTCTCTCTCTCATCCCCCGAGTCTCTCTCTCTCTCTCTCATCCCCCGAGTCTCTCTCTCTCTCTCTCATCCCCCGAGTCTCTCTCTCTCTCTCTCATCCCCCGAGTCTCTCTCGCTCTCTCTCATCCCCCGAGTCTCTCTCTCTCTCTCTCTCATCCCCCGAGTCTCTCTCTCTCTTTCTCTCATCCCCCGAGTCTCTCTCTCTCTCTCTCATCCCCCTAGTCTCTCTCTCTCTCTCTCATCCCCCAAGTCTCTCTTTCTCTCTCTCTCTCATCCCCCAAGTCTCTCTTTCTCTCATCCCCCGAGTCTCTCTCTCTCTCATCCCCCGTGTCTCTCTCTCATCCCCCGAGTCTCTCTCTCCCCCCTCTCTCTCATGTCTCCCTCTCTCTCTCTCGCTCATCCCCCTCGTGTCTCCCTCTCTCTCTCTCATCCCCCTCGTGTCTCCCTCGCTCTCATCCCCCAAGTCTCTTTCTCTCTCTCATCCCCCAAGTCTCTCTCTCTCTCTCATCCCCCAAGTCTCTCTCTCATCCCCCAAGTCTCTCTCTCTCTCTCATCCCCCAAGTCTCTCTCTCTCTCATATCCCCCAAGTCTCTCTCTCTCTCATATCCCCCAAGTCTCTCTCTCTCTCATATCCCCCAATTCTCTCTCTCTCTCTCTCATCCCCCAAGTCTCTCTCTCTCTCTCTCATCCCCCAAGTCTCTCTCTCATCCCCCAAGTCTCTCTCTCATCCCCCAAGTCTCTCTCTCTCTCTCATCCCCCAAGTCTCTCTCATCCCCCAAGTCTCTCTCACTCTCTCATCCCCCAAGTCTCTCTCACTCTCTCATCCCCCAAGTCTCTCTCTCATCCCCCAAGTCTCTCTCTCATCCCCCAAGTCTCTCTCTCATCCCCAAGTCTCTCTCTCTCTCTCATATCCCCAGAGTCTCTCTCTCTCTCTCTCTCATCCCCCGAGTCTCTGTCTCTCTCTCATCCCCAGAGTCTCTCTCTCTCTCATCCCCCGAGTCTCTGTCTCTCTCTCATCCCCAAGTCTCTCTCTCATCCCCCAAGTCTCTCTCTCTCATCCCCCAAGTCTCTCTCTCTCATCTCCCGTGTCTCTCTCTCTCTCTCATCCCCCGTGTCTCTCTCTCTCTCTCTCTCTCTCATCCCTCAAGTCTCTCTCTCTCTCTCATCCCCCAAGTCTCTCTCTCTCTCTCATCCCCCAAGTCTCTCTCTCTCTCTCTCATCCCCCAAGTCTCTCTCTCTCTCTTTCTCATCCCCCAAGTCTCTCTCTCTCTCTTTCTCATCCCCCAAGTCTCTCTCTCTCTCTTTCTCATCCCCCAAGTCTCTCTCTTTCTCTCTCATCCCCCAAGTCTCTCTCTCTCTCTCTCATCCCCCAAGTCTCTCTCTCTCTCTCATCCCCCAAGTCTCTTCTCTCTCCTCTCTCTCATCCCCCAAGTCTCTCTCTCTCATCCCCCAAGTCTCTCCTCTCATCCCCCAAGTCTCTCTCTCTCATCCCCCAAGTCTCTCTCTCTCTATCTCATCCCCAAGTCTCTCTCTCTCTATCTCATCCCCAAGTCTCTCTCTCTCTCATCCCCCGAGTCTCTCTCTCTCTCTCTCATCCCCCGAGTCTCTCTCTCTCTCATCACCCCGAGTCTCTCTCTCTCTCTCTCATCCCCCGAGTCTCTCTCTCTCATCCCCCGTGTCTCTCTCTCATCCCCCGAGTCTCTCTCTCATCCCCCGAGTCTCTCTCTCTTCCCCCGAGTCTCTCTCTCATCCCCCGATTCTCTCTCTCCCCCCTCTCTCTCATCCCCAAGTCTCTCTCTCTCTTCTTATCCCCCAAGTCTCACTCTCTCTCATATCCCCCAAGTCTCTCTCTCTCATCCCCAAGTCTCTCTCTCTCTCATCCACCGTCTCGCATCTCTCTCTCTCCCATCCCGCTCTCTCTCTCTCATCCCCCGTTCTCTCTCCTCTCCGCCGCTCTCATCCCCCGCTCTCTCTCTCATCCAGAGTCTCTCTCTCTCTCTCCCTCTCATCCCCCGCTCTCTCTCTCTCTCTCATCCCGAGTCTCTCTCTCTCTCATCCCCGAGTCTCTCTCATCCCCAAGTCTCTCTCTCTCTCATTCCCCAAGTCTCTCTCTCTCTCATTCCCCAAGTCTCTCTCATCCCCCAAGTCTCTCATTCCCCAAGTCTCTCTCTCTCCTCACCCCCAAGTCTCTCTCTCTCTCTCTCTCATCCCCCAAGTCTCTCTCTCTCTCTCATTCCCCAAGTTTCTTTCTCTCTCTCTCATCCCCCAAGTCTCTCTCTCTCTCTCTCTCATCCCCCAAGTCTCTCTCTCTCTCTCTCATCCCCCAAGTCTCTCTCTCTCTCTCTCATCCCCCAAGTCTCTCTCTCTCTCTTTCTCATCCCCCAAGTCTCTCTCTCTCTCTTTCTCATCCCCAAGTCTCTCTCTCTCTCTCTTTCTCATCCCCCAAGTCTCTCTCTCTCTCTCTTTCTCATCCCCCCAAGTCTCTCTCTTTCTCTCTCATCCCCCAAGTCTCTCTCTCTCTCTCTCGTCCCCCAAGTCTCTCTCTCTCTCTCTCATCCCCCAAGTCTCTCTCTCTCTCTCATCCCCCAAGTCTCTCTCTCTCTCTCTCATATCCCCAAGTCTCTCCCTCTCATCCCCCAAGTCACTCTCTCGCTCTCATCCCCCAAGTCTCTCTCTCTCTCTCATCCCCCAAGTCTCTCTCTCTCTCTCTCATCCCCCAAGTCTCTCTCTCTCATCCCCAAGTCTCTCTCTCTCTCTCATCCCCCAAGTCTCTCTCTCTCTCTCCATCCCCCAAGTCTCTCTCTCTCTCTCTCATCCCCCAAGTCTCTCTCTCATATCCCCCAAGTCTCTCCCTCTCATCCCCAAGTCACTCCCTCTCTCTCATCCCCCAAGTCTCACTCTCTCTCATCCCCCAAGTCTCACTCTCTCTCATCCCCCAAGTCTCACTCTCTCTCTCATCCCTGAGTCTCTCTCTCTCTCTCTCTCTCTCATCCCCCGAGTCTCTCTCTCTCTCATCCCCCGAGTCTCTCTCATCCCGAGTCTCCCTCTCTCTCAGCCCCCGAGTCTCTCTCTCTCTCATCCGAGTCTCTCTCTCCCAAGTCTCTCTCTCTCTCTCTCTCTTCATCCCCCGAGTCTCTCTCTCTCTCATCCCCCTAGTCTCTCTCATCCCGAGTCTCCCTCTCTCTCATCCCCCGAGTCTCACTCTCTCTCATCCGAGTCTCTCTCTCTCTCCCCCAAGTCTCTCTCTCTCTCATCCCCCAAGTCTCTCTCTCTCTCATCCCCCAAGTCTCTCTCTCTCTCATCCCCCAAGTCTCTCTCTCTCTCTCCATCTCTCTCTCTCTCCCCCAAGTCTCTCTCTCTCTCTCTCATCCCCAAGTCTCTCTCCTCTCTCTCATCCCCCCAAGTCTCTCTCTCTCTCTCTCTCTCTCTCATCCCCCAAGTCTCTCTCTCTCTCTCTCATCCCCCAAGTCTCTCTCTCATCCACCAAATCTCTCTCTGTCTCTCTCATCCCCCAAGTCTCTCTCTCTCTCTCATCCCCCAAGTCTCTCGCACTCTCTCTCATCCCCCAAGTCTCTCCCTCTCTCTCATCCCCCAAGTCTCTCTCTCTCACTCTCATCCCCCAAGTCTCTCTCTCTCTCTCTAATCCCCCAAGTCTCTCTGTCTCTCTCTTATCCCCCAAGTCTCTCTCTCTCTCTCTCTCATCCCCCAAGTCTCTCTCTCCCTCTCTCTCTCTCATCCCCCAAGTCACTCTCTCTCTCTCTCATCCCCCCCCAAGTCACTCTCTCTCTCTCTCATCCCCCAAGTCTCTCTCTCTCTCATCCCCCAAGGCTCTCTCTCTCTCTCATCCCCCAAGGCTCTCTCTCTCTCTCATCCCCCAAGTCTCTCTCTCTCTCACATCCCCCAAGTCTCTCTCTCTCTCACATCCCCCAAGTCTCTCTCTCTCTCATCCCCAAGTCTCTCTCTCTCTCTCTCATCCCCCAAATCTCTCCCTCTCTCTCATCCCCAAGTCTCTCTCTCTCTCATATCCGCAGAGTCTCTCTCTCTCTCATCCCCCGAGTCTCTGTCTCTCTCTCATTCCCAGAGTCTCTCTCTCTCTCTCTCATCCTCCTAGTCTCTCTCATCACCCAAGTCTCTCTCATCCCCCAAGTCTCTCTCTCTCTCTCTCTGTCTCTCATCCCTCAAGTCTCTCTCTCTCTCATCCCCCAAGTCTCTCTCTCTCTCTCTCATCCCCCAAGTCTCTCTCTCTCTCTCTCTCTCATCCCCCAAGTATCTCTCTCTCTCATCCCCCAAGTATCTCTCTGTCTCTCTCATCCCCCAAGTCTCCCTCTCTCTCTCTCATCCCCCAAGTCTCTCTCTCTCTCTCTCATCCCCCAAGTCTCTCTCTCTCTCTCTCTCATCCCCCAAGTCTCTCTCTCTCTCTCTCATCCCCCAAGTCTCTCTCTCTCTCTCTCTTTCATCCCCCAAGTCTCTCTCTCTCTCTCTCATCCCCCAAGTCTCTCTCATCCCCCAAGTCTCTCTCTCTATCTCTCATCCCCCAAGTCTCTCTCTCTCTCTCTCATCCCCCAAGTCTCTCTCATCCCCCAAGTCTCTCTCTCTATCTCTCATCCCCCAAGTCTCTCTCTCTCTCTCTCTTTCATCCAAGTCTCTCTCTCTCTCTCTCATCCCCCAAGTCTCTCTCTCTCTCTCTCTTTCATCCCCCAAGTCTCTCTCTCTCTCTCTCATCCCCCAAGTCTCTCTCATCCCCCAAGTCTCTCTCTCTATCTCTCATCCCCCAAGTCTCTCTCTATGTCATCCCCCAAGTCTCTCTCTCTCTCTCATCCCCCAAGTCTCTCTCTCTCTCATCCCCCAAGTCTCTCTCTCTCTCTCTCATCCCCCAAGTCTCTCTCTCTCTCTCATCCCCCAAGTCTCTCTCTCTCTCTCATCCCCCAAGTCTCTCTCTCTCTCTCATCCCCCAAGTCTCTCTCTCTCTCTCTCATCCCCCAAGTCTCTCTCTCTCTCTCTCATCCCCCAAGTCTCTCTCTCTCTCTCTCATCCCCCAAGTCTCTCTCTCTCTCTCTCATCCCCCAAGTCTCTCTCTCTCTCTCATCCCCCAAGTCTCTCTCTCTATCTCTCATCCACCAAGTCTCTCCCTCTCTCTCTCATCCCCCAAGTCTCTCTCTCTCTCATCCCCCAAGTCTCTCTCTCTCTCATCCCCCAAGTCTTTCTCTCTCTCTCATCCCCCAAGTCTTTCTCTCTCTCTCATCCCCCAAGTCTCTCTCTCTCTCATCCCCCAAGTCTCTCTCTCTCTCATCCCCCAAGTCTCTCTCTCTCTCATCCCCCAAGTCTCTCTCTCTCTCTCTCATCCCCCAAGTCTCTCTCTCTCATCCCCCAAGTCTCTCCCTCTCGCTCATCCCCCAAGTCCCTCTCTCTCATCCCCCTAGTCTCTCTCTCTCATCCCCCAAGTCTCCCTTCTCTCTCTCATCCCCAAGTCTCTCTCTCATCCCCCAAGTCTCTCTCTCCCCCCTCTCTCTCATCCCTCAAGTCTCTCTCTCTCTCTCTCATCCCCCTCGTGTCTCTCTCTCTCTCATCCCCCAAGTCTCTCTCTCTCTCTCTCTTTCTCATCCGGCAAGTCTCTCTCTCTCTCTCTCTCATCCCCATCCCGCAAGTCTCTCTCTCTCTCTCATCCCCCAAGTCTCTCTCTCTCTCTCTCTCTCTCTCATTCCCCAAGTCTCTCTCTCATCCCCCAAGTCTCTCTCTCCCCCCTCTCTCTCATCCCTCAAGTCTCTCTCTCTCTCTCTCATCCCCCTCGTGTCTCTCTCTCTCTCATCCCCCAAGTCTCTCTCTCTCTCATCCCCCAAGTCTCTTTCTCTCTCTTTCTCATCCCCCAAGTCTCTCTCTCTCTCTCTCTCTTTCTCATCCGGCAAGTCTCTCTCTCTCTCTCTCTCATCCCCATCCCGCAAGTCTCTCTCTCTCTCTCATCCCCCGAGTCTCTCTCTCTCTCTCTCTCTCATCCCCCGAGTCTCTCTCTCATCCCCCGAGTCTCTCTCTCTCTCTCATCCCCCAAGTCTCTCTCTCTCTCTCTCTCTCTCATCCCCCAAGTCGCTCTCTCTCTCTCTCATCCCCCAAGTCTCTCTCTCTCTCTCTCATCCCCGAGTCTCTCTCTCTCTCTCTCATCCCCCGAGTCTCTCTCTCTCTCTCTCATCCCCCGAGTCTCTCTCTCTCCCTCTTATCCCCCGAGTCTCTCTCTCTCTCTCTCATCCCCCGAGTCTCTCTCTCTCTCTCTCATCCCCCGAGTCTCTCTCTCTCTCTCTCATCCCCCGAGTCTCTCTCTCTCCCTCTCATCCCCCGAGTCTCTCTCTCTCTCTCTCATCCCCCGAGTCTCTCTCTCTCTCTCTCATCCCCCGAGTCTCTCTGTCTCTCTCTCATCCCCCGAGTCTCTCTCTCTCTCTCTCATCCCCCGAGTCTCTCTCTCTCTCTCTCATCCCCCGAGTCTCTCTCTCTCTCTCATCCCCCGAGTCTCTCTCTCATCCCCCGAGTCTCTCTCTCATCCCCCGAGTCTCTCTCTCTCTCTCTCATCCCCCGAGTCTCTCTCGCTCTCTCTCATCCCCCGAGTCTCTCTCTCTCTCTCTCATCCCCCGAGTCTCTCTCTCTCTCTCTCATCCCCCGAGTCTCTCTCCTCTCTCTCATCCCCCGAGTCTCTCTCTCTCTCTCTCATCCCCCGAGTCTCTCTCTCTCTCTCTCATCCCCCAAGTCTCTCTTTCTCTCTCTCTCTCATCCCCCAAGTCTCTCTTTCTCTCTCTCTCTCATCCCCCGAGTCTCTCTCTCTCTCATCCCCCGTGTCTCTCTCTCATCCCCCGAGTCTCTCTCTCATCCCCCAAGTCTCTCTCTCTCTCTCATCCCCCAAGTCTCTCTCTCTCTCTCATCCCCCAAGTCTCTCTCTCATCCCCCAAGTCTCTCTCTCTCTCTCATCCCCCAAGTCTCTCTCTCTCTCATATCCCCCAAGTCTCTCTCTCTCTCATATCCCCCAAGTCTCTCTTTCTCTCATATCCCCCAAGTCTCTCTCTCTCCCATATCCCCCAATTCTCTCTCTCTCTCTCTCATCCCCCAAGTCTCTCTCTCTCTCTCTCATCCCCCAAGTCTCTCTCTCATCCCCCAAGTCTCTCTCTCATCCCCCTAGTCTCTCTCTCATCCCCCAAGTCTCTCTCTCATCCCCCAAGTCTCTCTCTCTCTCTCTCATCCCCCAAGTCTCTCTCACTCTCTCATCCCCCAAGTCTCTCTCACTCTCTCATCCCCCAAGTCTCTCTCTCATCCCCCAAGTCTCTCTCTCATCCCCAAGTCTCTCTCTCTCTCATATCCCCAGAGTCTCTCTCTCTCTCTCTCATCCCCCGAGTCTCTGTCTCTCTCTCATCCCCAGAGTCTCTCTCTCTCTCATCCCCCGAGTCTCTGTCTCTCTCTCATCCCCAAGTCTCTCTCTCATCCCCCAAGTCTCTCTCTCTCATCCCCCAAGTCTCTCTCTCTCATCTCCCGTGTCTCTCTCTCTCTCTCATCCCCAGTGTCTCTCTCTCTCTCTCTCTCTCTCATCCCTCAAGTCTCTCTCTCTCTCTCATCCCCCTCGTGTCTCTCTCTCTCTCTCATCCCCCAAGTCTCTCTCTCTCTCTCATCCCCCAAGTCTCTCTCTCTCTCTCATCCCCCAAGTCTCTCTCTCTCTCTCTCATCCCCCAAGTCTCTCTCTCTCTCTTTCTCATCCCCCAAGTCTCTCTCTCTCTCTTTCTCATCCCCCAAGTCTCTCTCTCTCTCTTTCTCATCCCCCAAGTCTCTCTCTTTCTCTTTCTCATCCCCCAAGTCTCTCTCTTTCTCTCTCATCCCCCAAGTCTCTCTCTCTCTCTCTCATCCCCCAAGTCTCTCTCTCTCTCTCTCATCCCCCAAGTCTCTCTCTCTCTCTCTCTCATCCCCCAAGTCTCTCTCTCTCATCCCCCAAGTCTCTCTCTCTCATCCCCCAAGTCTATCTCTCTCTCTCTCATCCCCCAAGTCTCTCTCTCGCTATCTCATCCCCCAAGTCTCTCTCTCTCTCTCTCTCTCTCTCATCCCCCGAGTTTCTCTCTCTCTCTCTCATCCCCCGAGTCTCTCTCTCATCCCCCGAGTCTCTCTCTCATCCCCCGAGTCTCTCTCTCTCTCTCTCATCCCCTGAGTCTCTCTCTCTCTCTCTCTCATCCCCCGAGTCTCTCTCTCTCTGATCCCCCAAGTCTCTCTCTCTCTCTCATCCCCCAAGTCTCTCTCTCTCTCTCATATCCCCCAAGTCTCTCCCTCTCATCCCCCAAGTCACTCTCTCGCTCTCATCCCCCAAGTCTCTCTCTCCTCTCTCATCCCCCAAGTCTCTCTCTCTCTCTCATCCCCCAAGTCTCTCTCTCTCTCTCATCCCCCAAGTCTCTCTCTCTCTCTCATCCCCCAAGTCTCTCTCTCTCTCTCTCATCCCCCAAGTCTCTCTCTCTCTCTCTCATATCCCCCAAGTCTCTCCCTCTCATCCCCCAAGTCACTCCCTCTCTCTCATCCCCCAAGTCTCACTCTCTCTCATCCCCCAAGTCTCACTCTCTCTCATCCCCCAAGTCTCACTCTCTCTCATCCCCCAAGTCTCACTCTCTCTCTCATCCCCTAAGTCTCACTCTCTCTCTCATCCCCTGAGTCTCTCTCTCTCTCTCTCTCTCTCTCTCATCCCCCGAGTCTCTCTCTCTCTCATCCCCCGAGTCTCTCTCTCTCTCATCCCCCAAGTCTCTCTCTCTCTCATCCCCCAAGTCTCTCTCTCTCTCTCTCTCTCTCTCATCCCCCGAGTCTCTCTCTCTCTCATCCCCCGAGTCTCTCTCATCCCGAGTCTCACTCTCTCTCATCCCGAGTCTCTCTCTCTCTCATCCCCCAAGTCTCTCTCTCTCTCATCCACCAAGTCTCTCTCTCTCTCATCCCCCAAGTCTCTCTCTCTCTCATCCCCAAGTCTCTCTCTCTCTCATCCCCCAAGTCTCTCTCTCTCTCTCTCTCATCCCCCAAGTCTCTCTCTCTCTCATCCCCCAAATCTCTCTCTCTCTCTCATCCCACAAGTCTCTCTCTCTCTCTCTCTCATCCCCCAAGTCTCTCTCTCTCTCTCATCCCCCAGGTCTCTCTCTCTCGCTCATCCGCCAAGTCTCTCTCTCTCTCTCATCCCCCAAGTCTCTCTCTCTCTCTCCGAATCATCCCCCAAGTCTCTCTCTCTCTTCCCCCAAGTCTCTCTCTCATCCCCCAAGTCTCTCTCTCATCCCCAAGTCTCTCTCTCTCTCATCCCCCAAGTCTCTCTCTCATCCCCTAGTCTCTCTCTCTCTCTCTCATCCCCCGAGTCTCTCTCTCCCCCCTCTCTCTCATCCCTCAAGTCTCTCTCTCTCTCATCCCTCTCGTGTCTCTCTCTCTCTCATTCCCCAAGTCTCTCTCTCTCTCTCTCCTCATCCCCCAAGTCTCTCTCTCTCTCTCATCCCCCAAGTCTCTCTCTCTCTCTCTCTCATCCCCCAAGTCTCTCTCTCTCATATCCCCCAAGTCTCTCTCTCTCTCTCTCATCCCCCAAGTCTCTCTCTCTCTCTCTCATCCCCCAAGTCTCTCTCTCTCATCCCCCAAGTCTCTCTCTCTCTCTCTCATACCCCGTCTCTCTCTCTCTCATCCCCCAAGTCTTTCTCTTCTCTCATCCCCCAAGTCTCTCTCTCTCTCTCATATCCCCCAAGTCTCTCTCTCTCTCTCATATCCCCCAAGTCTCTCTCTCTCTCTCTCATCCCCCAAGTCTCTCTCTCTCTCTCTCTCATCCCCCAAGTCTCTCTCTCTCTCTCTCTCATCCCCCAAGTCTCTCTCTCTCTCAGTCCCACAGGCTCTCTCTCTCTCTCATATCCCCCAAGTCTCTCTCTCTCTCTCATCCCCCAAGTCTCTCTCTCTCTCTCTCTCATCCCCCAAGTCTCTCTCTCTCAACCCCCAAGTCTCTCTCTCTCCCTCTCTCTCTCTCATCCCCCAAGTCTCTCTCTCTCTCTCTCTCATGCCCCCAAGTCTCTCTCTCTCTCTCTCTCATCCCCCAAGTCTCTCTCTCTCTCTCTCATCCCCCAAGTCTCTCTCTCTCTCTCTCATCCCCCGTCTCTCTCTCTCTCATCCCCCAAGTCTCTCTCATCCCCAAGTCTCTCTCTCATCCCCCAAGTCTTTCTCTCTCTCATCCCCCAAGTCTCTCTCTCTCTCTCATATCCCCCAAGTCTCTGGCTCTTTCTCATCCCCCAAGTCTCTCTCTCTCTCTCATCCCCCAAGTCTCTCTCTCTCTCTCATCCCCCAAGTCTCTCTCTCTCTCATATCCCCCAAGTCTCTCTCTCTCTCATCCCCCAAGTCTCTCTCTCATCCCCCAAGTCTCTCTCTCATCCCCAAGTCTCTCTCTCTCTCTCTCTCAACCCCCAAGTCTCTCTCTCTCTCTCTCATCCCCCAAGTCTCTCTCTCTCTCTCATCCCCCAAGTCTCTCTCTCTCTCTCTCTCATCCCCCAAGTCTCTCTCTCTCTCTCTCATCCCCCAAGTCTCTCTCTCTCTCTCTCTCATCCCCCAAGTCTCTCTCTCATCCCTCTAGTCTCTCTCTCTCTCTCCACCCCCAAGTCTCTCTCTCTCTCATCCCCCAAGTCTCTCTCTCTCTCTCTCTCTCTCTCTCTCTCTCATCCCCCGAGTCTCTCTCTCTCTCATCCCCCGAGTCTCTCTCATCCCGAGTCTCCCTCTCTCTCATCCCCCAGTCTCACTCTCTCTCATCCCGAGTCTCTCTCTCTCTCATCCCCCAAGTCTCTCTCTCTCTCATCCACCAAGTCTCTCTCTCTCTCATCCCCAAGTCTCTCTCTCTCTCTCTCATCCCCCAAGTCTCTCTCTCTCTCATCCCCCAAATCTCTCTCTCTCTCTCATCCCACAAGTCTCTCTCTCTCTCTCTCTCATCCCCCAAGTCTCTCTCTCTCTCTCATCCCCCAGGTCTCTCTCTCTCGCTCATCCGCCAAGTCTCTCTCTCTCTCTCATCCCCCAAGTCTCTCTCTCTCTCTCATCCCCCAAGTCTCTCTCTCTCTTCCCCAAGTCTCTCTCTCATCCCCCAAGTCTCTCTCTCATCCCCAAGTCTCTCTCTCTCTCATCCCCAAGTCTCTCTCTCATCCCCTAGTCTCTCTCTCTCTCTCTCATCCCCCGAGTCTCTCTCTCCCCCCTCTCTCTCATCCCTCAAGTCTCTCTCTCTCATCCCCCCAGTCTCTCTCTCTCTCTCCATCCCCCAAGTCTCTCTCTCTCTCTCTCATCCCCCAAGTCTCTCTCTCTCTCTCTCATCCCCCAAGTCTCTCTCTCTCTCTCATCCCCCAAGTCTCTCTCTCTCTCTCTCATCCCCCAAGTCTCTCTCTCTCTCTCTCCATCCCCCAAGTCTCTCTCTCTCTCTCTCATCCCCCAAGTCTCTCTCTCTCTCTCTCATCCCCCAAGTCTCTCTCTCTCTCTCTCATCCCCCAAGTCTCTCTCTCTCTCTCTCATCCCCCAGTCTCTCTCTCTCTCATCCCCCAAGTCTCTTCTCTCTCTCATCCCCCAAGTCTCTCTCTCTCTCTCATATCCCCCAAGTCTCTCTCTCTCTCTCATATCCCCCAAGTCTCTCTCTCTCTCTCTACTCCCCCAAGTCTCTCTCTCTCTTCTCTCATCCCCCAAGTCTCTCTCTCTCTCTCTCATCCCCCAAGTCTCTCTCTCTCTCTCTCATCCCCAAGTCTCTCTCTCTCTCTCCATCCCCCAAGTCTCTCTCTCTCTCCTATCCCCCAAGTCTCTCTCTCTCTCTCATCCCCCCAAGTCTCTCTCTCTCTCTCTCTCATCCCCCAAGTCTCTCTCTCTCTCTCTCTCATCCCCCAAGTCTCTCTCTCTCAACCCCCAAGTCTCTCTCTCTCTCTCTCTCTCTCATCCCCCAAGTCTCTCTCTCTCTCTCTCATCCCCCAAGTCTCTCTCTCTCTCTCTCATCCCCCAAGTCTCTCTCTCTCTCTCTCATCCCCCAAGTCTCTCTCTCTCTCTCTCATCCCCCAAGTCTCTCTCTCTCTTCTCATCCCCCAAGTCTCTCTCTCTCTCTCTCATCCCCCAAGTCTCTCTCTCTCTCTCATCCCCCAAGTCTCTCTCTCTCTCTCATCCCCCAAGTCTCTCTCTCTCTCTCATCCCCCAAGTCTCTCTCTCTCTCTCATCCCCCAAGTCTCTCTCTCTCTCTCTCATCCCCCAAGTCTCTCTCTCTCCATCCCCCAAGTCTCTCTCTCTCACTCTCATCCCCCAAGTCTCTCTCTCCCTCATCCTCCCCAAGTCTCTCTCCATCTCCTCCCCAAGTCTCTCTCTTCTCTCTCTCATCCCCCAAGTCTCTCTCTCTCTTTCTCATCCCCCAAGTCTCTCTCTCTCTCTCTCATCCCCCAAGTCTCTCTCTCTCTCTCTCATCCCCCAAGTCTCTCTCTCTCTCTCTCATCCCCCAAGTCTCTCTCTCTCTCTCTCTCATCCCCCAAGTCTCTCTCTCTCTCTCTCTCATCCCCCAAGTCTCTCTCTCTCTCATCCCCCAAGTCTCTCTCTCTCATCCCCCAAGTCTCTCTCTCTCTCTCCCCCCATGTCTCTCTCTCTCTCTCTCATCCCCAAGTCTCTCTTCTCTTCCTCTCCCCCTCTCTCTCTCATCCCCCAATGCTCTCTCTCTCAACCCCCAAGTCTCTCTCTTCATCATCCCCCAAGTCTCTCTCTCAGTCTCTCTCTCTCATCCCCCAAGTCTATCTCTCTCTCTCTCATCCCCCAAGTCTCTCTCTCGCTATCTCATCCCCCAAGTCTCTCTCTCTCTCTCTCTCTCTCTCATCCCCCGAGTTTCTCTCTCTCTCTCTCATCCCCCGAGTCTCTCTCTCATCCCCCGAGTCTCTCTCTCATCCCCCGAGTCTCTCTCTCTCTCTCTCATCCCCTGAGTCTCTCTCTCTCTCTCTCTCATCCCCCGAGTCTCTCTCTCTCTGATCCCCCAAGTCTCTCTCTCTCTCTCATCCCCCAAGTCTCTCTCTCTCTCTCATATCCCCCAAGTCTCTCCCTCTCATCCCCCAAGTCACTCTCTCGCTCTCATCCCCCAAGTCTCTCTCTCTCTCTCTCATCCCCCAAGTCTCTCTCTCTCTCTCATCCCCCAAGTCTCTCTCTCTCTCTCATCCCCCAAGTCTCTCTCTCTCTCTCATCCCCCAAGTCTCTCTCTCTCTCTCTCATCCCCCAAGTCTCTCTCTCTCTCTCTCATATCCCCCAAGTCTCTCCCTCTCATCCCCCAAGTCACTCCCTCTCTCTCATCCCCCAAGTCTCACTCTCTCTCATCCCCCAAGTCTCACTCTCTCTCATCCCCCAAGTCTCACTCTCTCTCATCCCCCAAGTCTCACTCTCTCTCTCATCCCCTAAGTCTCACTCTCTCTCTCATCCCCTGAGTCTCTCTCTCTCTCTCTCTCTCTCTCTCATCCCCCGAGTCTCTCTCTCTCTCATCCCCCGAGTCTCTCTCTCTCTCATCCCCCAAGTCTCTCTCTCTCTCATCCCCCAAGTCTCTCTCTCTCTCTCTCTCTCTCTCATCCCCCGAGTCTCTCTCTCTCTCATCCCCCGAGTCTCTCTCATCCCGAGTCTCACTCTCTCTCATCCCGAGTCTCTCTCTCTCTCATCCCCCAAGTCTCTCTCTCTCTCATCCACCAAGTCTCTCTCTCTCTCATCCCCCAAGTCTCTCTCTCTCTCATCCCCCAAGTCTCTCTCTCTCTCATCCCCCAAGTCTCTCTCTCTCTCTCTCTCATCCCCCAAGTCTCTCTCTCTCTCATCCCCCAAATCTCTCTCTCTCTCTCATCCCACAAGTCTCTCTCTCTCTCTCTCTCATCCCCCAAGTCTCTCTCTCTCTCTCATCCCCCAGGTCTCTCTCTCTCGCTCATCCGCCAAGTCTCTCTCTCTCTCTCATCCCCCAAGTCTCTCTCTCTCTCTCATCCCCCAAGTCTCTCTCTCTCTTCCCCCAAGTCTCTCTCTCATCCCCCAAGTCTCTCTCTCATCCCCAAGTCTCTCTCTCTCTCATCCCCCAAGTCTCTCTCTCATCCCCTAGTCTCTCTCTCTCTCTCTCATCCCCCGAGTCTCTCTCTCCCCCCTCTCTCTCATCCCTCAAGTCTCTCTCTCTCTCATCCCTCTCGTGTCTCTCTCTCTCTCATTCCCCAAGTCTCTCTCTCTCTCTCTCTCTCTCTCTCTATCCCCCAAGTCTCTCTCTCTCTCTCATCCCCCAAGTCTCTCTCTCTCTCTCTCTCATCCCCCAAGTCTCTCTCTCTCATATCCCCCAAGTCTCTCTCTCTCTCTCTCATCCCCCAAGTCTCTCTCTCTCTCTCTCATCCCCCAAGTCTCTCTCTCTCATCCCCCAAGTCTCTCTCTCTCTCTCTCATACCCCGTCTCTCTCTCTCTCATCCCCCAAGTCTTTCTCTCTCTCATCCCCCAAG
>NW_027252675.1:0-22320 GCF_044704955.1 Pristiophorus japonicus
AGGGGAGAGAGAGACAGTGATCAGGGGGAGAGAGAGACAGTGATCAGGGGAGAGAGAGACAGTGATCAGGGGGAGAGAGAGACAGTGATCAGGGGAGAGAGAGAGAGTGAACAGGGGGAGAGAGAGAGTGAACAGGGGGAGAGAGAGAGTGAACAGGGGGAGAGAGAGAGTGAACAGGGGGAGAGAGAGAGTGAACAGGGGGAGAGAGAGAGTGAACAGGGGGAGAGAGAGAGTGAACAGGGGGAGAGAGAGAGTGAACAGGGGGAGAGAGAGAGTGAACAGGGGAGAGAGCGAGTGAACAGGGGGAGAGAGAGAGTGAACAGGGGGAGAGAGAGAGTGAACAGGTGGAGAGAGAGAGTGAACAGGGGGAGAGAGAGTGAGAGTGAACATGGGGAGAGAGAGAAAGTGAACAGGGAGAGAGAGAGAGTGAACAGGGGGAGAGAGAGTGAGTGAACAGGGGGAGACAGAGAGAGAGAGAGAGAGTGAACAGGGGGGGAGAGAGAGAGAGTGAACATGGGGAGAGAGAGAGAGAGTGAACAGGGGGGAGAGAGAGAGAGAGAACAGGGGGAGAGAGAGAGAGAGAGTGAACAGGGGGAGAGGGAGAGAGAGTGAACAGGGGAAGTGAGAGAGTGAACAGGGGAAGAGAGAGAGTGAACAGGGGGAGAGAGAGAGAGAGAGAGTGAACAGGGAGAGAGAGAGAGAGAGAACAGTGGGAGAGAGAGAGAGAGAACAGGGGGAGAGAGAGAGAGAGTGAGAGTGAACAGGGGGAGAGAGAGAGAGAGTGAACAGGGAGAGAGAGAGAGAGAGAGAGAGAGTGAACAGGGGAAGAGAGAGAGTGAACAGGGGAGAGAGAGTGAGTGAACAGGGGGAGAGAGAGTGAGTGAACAGGGGAAGAGAGAGAGTGAACAGGGGGAGAGAGAGTGAATGAACAGGGGGGAGAGAGAGTGAGAGTGAACATTGGGAGAGGAAGAGAGTGAACAGGGGGAGAGAGAGAGTGAACAGGGAGAGAGAGAGAGAGAGAGAGAGTGAACAGGGGGAGAGAGAGAGAGTGAACAGGGGGAGAGAGAGAGAGTGGCCATGGGGAGAGAGAGAGAGTGAACAGGGGGAGAGAGAGAGAGAGAGTGAACAGGGGGAGAGAGAGAGAGTGGACAGGGGAGAGAGAGAGAGAGAGAGAGTGAACAGGGGGAGAGAGAGAGGTGAACAGGGGGGAGAGAGAGAGAGAGAGTGTGAACAGGGGGAGAGAGAGAGAGAGAGAGAACAGGGGGAGAGAGAGAGAGTGAACAGGGGGAGAGAGAGAGAGAGAGTGAACAGGGGAAGAGAGAGAGAGAGAGAGAGAGTGAACAGGGGAAGAGAGAGTGTGAACAGGGGGGAGAGAGAGAGAGAGAGAGAGTGAACAGGGGAAGAGAGAGAGTGAACAGGGGAGAGAGAGAGAGAGAGAGAGTGAACAGGGGAAGAGAGAGAGTGAACAGTGGGGGAGAGAGAGAGAGAGTGAACAGGGGGGAGAGAGAGAGAGGGAGAGTGTGAACAGGGGGGAGAGAGAGAGAGAGAGTGAACAGGGGGGAGAGAGAGAGAGAGAGAGAGAACAGGGCGAGAGAGAGTGAACAGGGGGGAGAGAGAGAGAGAGAGAACAGGGGGAGAGAGAGAGAGAGAACAGGGGGAGAGAGAGAGAGTGAACAGGGGGAGAGAGAGAGAGAGAGAGAGAGAGAGAGAGAGAGTGAACAGGGGAAGAGAGAGAGAGAGAGACAGAGAGTGAACAGGGGGGAGAGAGAGAGTGAACAGGGGGGAGAGAGAGAGAGAGAGAGACAGGGGAGAGAGGGAGCGAGAGAGTGAACAGGGGGAGAGAGAGAGAGAGAGAGAGAGAGAGAGTACAGGGGAAGAGAGAGAGAGAGAGAGAGTGAACAGGGGGAGAGAGAGAGAGTGAACAGGGGGAGAGAGAGTGAGTGAACAGGGGGAGAGAGAGTGAGTGAACAGGGGGAGAGAGAGTGAGTGAACAGGGGGAGAGAGAGTGAGTGAACAGGGGGAGAGAGAGTGAGTGAACAGGGGGAGAGAGAGTGAGTGAACAGGGGGAGAGAGAGTGAGTGAACAGGGGGAGAGAGAGTGAGTGAACAGGGGGAGAGAGAGTGAGTGAACAGGGGGAGAGAGAGTGAGTGAACAGGGGGAGAGAGAGTGAGTGAACAGGGGGAGAGAGAGTGAGTGAACAGGGGAGAGAGAGTGAGTGAACAGGGGGAGAGAGAGTGAGTGAACAGGGGCAGAGAGAGTGAGTGAACAGGGGGAGAGAGAGTGAGTGAACAGGTGGAGAAAGAGTGAGAGTGAACTTGGGGAGAGGAAGAGAGTGAACAGGGGAGAGAGAGAGTGAACAGGGGGAGAGAGAGAGTGAACAGGGGGAGAGAGAGTGAACAGGGGGAGGGAGAGAGAGTGTGAACGGGGGAGAGAGAGAGAGAGAGAGAGTGAACAGGGAGAGAGAGAGAGAGAGAGAGAGAAGTGAAAAGGGGGAGAGAGAGAGCGAGAGGGAGTGAACAGGGGAGAGAGAGAGAGAGAACAGGGGGAGAGAGAGTGAACAGGGGGAGAGAGAGAGAGAGTGAGTGAACAGGGGGAGGGAGAGAGAGAGAGTGTGAACGGGGGAGAGAGAAAGAGAGAGAGAGTGAACAGGGAGAGAGAGAGAGAGTGTGCGCGGGGGGAGAGAGCGAGAGAGTGCACGGGGAGAGAGAGTGCACGGGGGAGAGAGAGAATGCACAGGGAGAGAGAGAGAGAATGCACAGGGGGAGAGAGAGAGTGCACAGGGGGAGAGAGACAGACAGTGATCAGGGGAAGAGAGAGAGAGTGATCAGGGGGAGAGAGAGAGAGTGATCAGGGGGAGAGAGAGACAGTGATCAGGGGGAGAGAGAGAGAGTGATCAGGGGGAGAGAGAGACAGTGATCAGGGGGAGAGAGAGACAGTGAACAGGGGGAAGAGAGAGACAGTGATCAGGGGGAGAGAGAGACAGTGATCAGGGGGAGAGAGAGACAGTGAACAGGGGGAGAGAGAGACAGTGAACAGGGGGAGAGAGAGACAGTGAACAGGGGGAGAGAGAGTGAGTGAACAGGGGAAGAGAGAGTGAGAGTGAACAGGGGGAGAGAGAGTGAGTGAACAGGGGGAGAGAGAGTGAGTGAACAGGGGGAGAGAGAGTGAGAGTGAACATTGGGAGAGGAAGAGAGTGAACAGGGGGAGAGAGAGAGAGCGAGAGAGAGAGAGAGTGAACAGGGGGAGAGAGAGAGAGTGGACAGGGGGAGAGAGAGAGAGTGAACAGGGGGAGAGAGAGAGAGAGAGAGAGAGACTGTGAACAGGGGGAGAGAGAGAGAGAACAGGGGGAGAGAGAGAGAGTGAACAGGGGGAGAGAGAGAGAGAGAGAGTGAACAGGTGGAGAGAGAGTGAGTGAACAGAGGGAGAGAGGGTGAGTGAACGGGGGAGAGAGTGTGAGTGAACAGGGGGAGAGAGAGTGAGTGAACAGGGGGAGAGAGAGTGAGTGAACAGGGGGAGAGAGAGTGAGTGAACAGGGGGAGAGAGAGTGAGTGAACAGGGGGAGAGAGAGTGAGTGAACAGGGGGAGAGAGAGAGAGAGAGAGAGAGTGGGAGTGAACATGGGGAGAGAGAGAGTGAACAGCGGGCGAGAGAGAGAGTGAACAGGGGAGAGAGAGAGAGTGTGAACAGGGGGAGAGAGAGAGTGAACGGGGGGGGGGGAGAGAGAGAGAGAGAGAGAGAGAGAGAGAGAGAGAGAGAGAGAACAGGGGAAGAGAGAGAGAGAGAGAGAGAGAGAGAGAACAGGGGAAGAGAGAGAGAGAGAGAGAGAGAGAGAGAGTTAACAGGGAAGAGAGAGAGTGAACAGGGGGAGAGAGAGTGAGTGAACAGGGGGAGAGAGAGTGAGTGAACTGGGGGAGAGAGAGTGAGTGAACAGGGGGAGAGAGAGTGAGTGAACAGGGGGAGAGAGAGTGAGTGAACAGGGGGAGAAAGAGTGAGTGAACAGGGGGAGAGAGAGAGAGAGAGTGAACAGGGGAAGAGAGAGAGAGAGAGAGAGAGAGAGAGAGTGAACAGGGGAAGAGAGAGAGTGAACAGGGGGAGAGAGAGAGTGAACAGGGAGAGAGAGAGAGAGAGAGAGTGAACAGGGGGAGAGAGAGAGAGAAAGAGAGTGAACAGGGGGAGAGAGAGAGTGAACAGGGGGGAAACAGAGAGTGAACAGCGGGGAGACAGAGAGTGTGAGAGGGAGTGTGTGAGAGACAGTGAACAGGGACAGAAAGAGAGAGAGTGAATAGGGGGAGAGAGAGTGAGAGTGAACATGGGAGAGAGAGAGAGAGAGAACAGGGAGAGAGAGAGAGAGAGTGAACAGAGAGAGAGAGAGAGAGAGAACAGGGGGAGAGAGAGAGAGTTAACAGGGGAAGAGAGAGAGTGAACAGGGGGAGAGAGTGTGAGTGAACAGGGGAGAGAGAGTGAGTGAACAGGGGGAGAGAGAGTGAGTGAACAGGGGGAGAGAGAGTGAGTGAACAGGGGGAGAGAGAGTGAGTGAACAGGGGGAGAGAGGGTGAGTGAACAGGGGGAGAGAGAGTGAGTGAACAGGGGGAGAGAGAGTGAGTGAACAGGAGGAGAGAGAGTGAGTGAACAGGGGGAGAGAGAGTGAGTGAACAGGGGGAGAGAGAGTGAGTGAACAGGGGGAGAGAGAGTGAGTGAACAGGGGGAGAGAGAGAGAGAGAGAGAGAGTGGGAGTGAACATGGGGAGAGAGAGAGTGAACAGGGGGCGAGAGAGAGAGTGAACAGGGGAGAGAGAGAGAGTGTGAACAGGGGAGAGAGAGAGTGAACAGGGGGGGGGGGGAGAGAGAGAGAGAGAGAGAGAGAGAGAGAGAGAGAGAGAGAGAGAGAGAGAGAGAGAACAGGGGAAGAGAGAGAGAGAGAGAGAGTTAACAGGGGAAGAGAGAGAGTGAACAGGGGGAGAGAGAGTTAGTGAACAGGGGGAGAGTGAGTGAGTGAACTGGGGGAGAGAGAGTGAGTGAACAGGGGGAGAGAGAGTGAGTGAACAGGGGGAGAGAGAGTGAGTGAACAGGGGGAGAGAGAGTGAGTGAACAGGGGATAGAGAGTGAGTGAACAGGGGAGAGAGAGTGAGTGAACAGGGGGAGAGAGAGTGAGTGAACAGGGGGAGAGAGAGTGAGAGTGAACTTGGGGAGAGGAAGAGAGTGAACAGGGGGAGAGAGAGAGAGTGAACAGGGGGAAAGAGAGAGAGAGAGAGTGAACAGGGGGGGAGAGAGAGAGAGTGAACATGGGGAGAGAGAGAGAGAGTGAACAGGGGAGAGAGAGAGAGTGAACAGGGGGAGAGAGAGAGTGAACGGGGGAGAGAGAGAGAGTGAACATGGGGAGAGAGAGAGAGTGATCAGGGGGAGAGAGAGAGCGAGAGAGAGTGAACAGGGGAGAGAGAGAGAGAGAGAGAACAGGGGGAGAGAGAGTGAACAGGGGGAGAGAGAGAGAGAGAGAGTGTGAACGGGGGAGGGAGAGAGAGAGAGAGAGTGAACAGGGAGAGAGAGAGAGTGAGAGAGTGAACAGGGGGAGAGAGAGAGAGTGAACAGGGAGAGAGAGAGAGAGAGCGCGCGCGCACGGGGGGAGAGAGAGCGTGCGCGGGGGGAGAGAGAGCACGTGTGAGTGCACACGGGGAGAGAGAGAGTGAGCGTGAGAGTGCACAGGGGGGGAGAGAGAGAGAGAGTGCGCGGGGGGAGAGAGCGAGAGAGTGCACAGGGGGAGAGAGAGTGCACAGGGGAGAGAGTGCACGGGGGAGAGAGAGAATGCACAGGGGGAGAGAGAGAGTGCACAGGGGGAGAGAGACAGACAGTGATCAGGGGGAGAGAGAGAGAGAGTGATCAGGGGGAGGAGAGAGACAGTGATCAGGGGGAGAGAAAGACAGTGAACAGGGGAGAGAGAGGCAGTGATCAGGGGGAGAGAGAGACAGTGAACAGGGGGAGAGAGACTGAACAGGGGGAGAGAGAGACAGTGATCAGGGGGAGAGAGAGACAGTGATCAGGGGGAGAGAGAGACAGTGATCAGGGGGAGAGAGAGACAGTGATCAGGGGGAGAGAGAGGCACTGAACAGGGGGAGAGAGAGAGAGTGATCAGGGGGAGAGAGAGACAGTGATCAGGGGGAGAGAGAGACAGTGATCAGGGGGAGAGAGAGACAGTGATCAGGGGGAGAGAGAGACAGTGATCAGGGGAGAGAGAGAGAGTGATCAGGGGGAGAGAGAGAGAGTGATCAGGGGGAGAGAGATTGAACAGGGGAGAGAGAGAGAGTGATCAGGGGGAGAGAGAGAGAGTGATCAGGGGGAGAGTGAGTGAACAGGGGGAGAGAGAGACAGTGAACAGGGGGAGAGAGAGACAGTGAACAGGGGAGAGAGAGACAGGGAACAGGGGGAGAGAGAGACAGTGATCAGGGGGAGAGAGAGAGAGTGAAGAGGGGGAGAGAGAGTGAACAGGGGGAGAGAGAGACAGTGAACAGGGGGAGAGAGAGACAGTGAACAGGGGGAGAGAGAGACAGTGAACAGGGGGAGAGAGAGACAGTGATCAGGGGGAGAGAGAGACAGTGATCAGGGGGAGAGAGAGACAGTGATCAGGGGGAGAGAGAGAGAGTGATTAGGGCGAGAGAGAGACAGTGAACAAGGGGAGGGAGAGACAGTGAACAGGGGGAGAGAGAGAGACAGTGAACAGGGGGAGAGAGAGACAGTGATCAGGGGGAGAGAGAGACAGTGAACAGGGGGAGAGAGAGACAGTGAACAGGGGGAGAGAGAGACAGTGAACAGGGGGAGAGAGAGACAGTGATCAGGGGGAGAGAGAGACAGTGATCAGGGGGAGAGAGAGACAGTGAACAGGGGGAGAGAGAGACAGTGAACAGGGGGAGAGAGAGACAGTGAACAGGGGGGAGAGAGACAGTGAACAGGGGGAGAGAGAGACAGTGATCAGGGGGAGAGAGAGACAGTGATCAGGGGGAGAGAGAGACAGTGATCAGGGGGAGAGAGAGACAGTGATCAGGGGGAGAGAGAGACAGTGGTCAGGGGGAGAGAGAGACAGTGATCAGGGGGAGAGAGAGACAGTGATCAGGGGGAGAGAGAGAGAGTGATCAGGGGGAGAGAGAGAGAGTGATCAGGGGGAGAGAGATTGAACAGGGGAGAGAGAGAGAGTGATCAGGGGGAGAGAGAGAGAGTGATCAGGGGGAGAGTGAGTGAACAGGGGGAGAGAGAGACAGTGAACAGGGGGAGAGAGAGACAGTGAACAGGGGGAGAGAGAGACAGTGAACAGGGGGAGAGAGAGACAGTGATCAGGGGGAGAGAGAGAGAGTGAAGAGGGGGAGAGAGAGTGAACAGGGGGAGAGAGAGACAGTGAACAGGGGGAGAGAGAGACAGTGAACAGGGGGAGAGAGAGACAGTGAACAGGGGGAGAGAGAGACAGTGATCAGGGGGAGAGAGAGACAGTGATCAGGGGGAGAGAGAGACAGTGATCAGGGGGAGAGAGAGAGAGTGATTAGGGCGAGAGAGAGACAGTGAACAAGGGGAGGGAGAGACAGTGAACAGGGGGAGAGAGAGAGACAGTGAACAGGGGGAGAGAGAGACAGTGATCAGGGGGAGAGAGAGACAGTGAACAGGGGGAGAGAGAGACAGTGAACAGGGGGAGAGAGAGACAGTGAACAGGGGGAGAGAGAGACAGTGATCAGGGGGAGAGAGAGACAGTGATCAGGGGGAGAGAGAGACAGTGAACAGGGGGAGAGAGAGACAGTGAACAGGGGGAGAGAGAGACAGTGAACAGGGGGGAGAGAGACAGTGAACAGGGGGAGAGAGAGACAGTGAACAGGGGGAGGGAGAGTGAATGAGCAAACAGGAACTGAGAGTGAGTGAGACAGGGAGAGAGAGAGAGAGAGAGAGAGAGAGTGAGTGAACAGGGGGAGGGAGAGTGAAAGTGGGAGAGTGAAAGAGCAAACAGGAACTGAGAGCGAGTGAGACAGGGAGAGTTGCCATGCCGAGGTTCGGACGGTGTGGGTTGGGGAACTCTCTCACGGAGCCGGGGATCAGTGAGAGGCAAGGCCCCCCGTGGGGGAGGGGATTTCTTACCCAAGCAGATGTAGAAGATCCGACAGATGTTGATGCGGGAGATGTTGGCGGGGAGCATCGTCTGGAGGTCTGTGTCGCCCCTGTCGTCCAGCCCACGCGTCACCAAGCTGTGGGGATAGGGGGGGGGGGAAGGGTGAGATAAAGGGCCACGGCAGGAAGGGGGAGGGTGGGGGTTAAAGAGGAGAGAATGGGGGTTAAAGAGACAATGAGACTCCGTGAGAGAGGGAGACAGAGAGAGGGATAAAGAGGAAGAGAATGAATTTGCTTTGATATATTGTGCCTTTAACATCCCAAGGTATTTCACAGAAGCACAATGTGACCCCGAGCCACACAAGGAGAAATTGGGGCAGGTGAGCAAAAGCTGGGTCAAAGAGGCAGGTTTTAAGGAGCGTCTTGAAGGAGGAAAGAGAGGCGGGGAGGTTTAGGGAGGGAGTTCCAGAGGTTGGGGCCCAGGCAGCTGAAGGCACGGCCACCGATGGTGGAGTGATTAAATCCTAGAGCGAGGACAAATCGGGTGTCGGGGTGCATCCCCAGGACAATTCAGTACAAGACGAGGCGTACTATTCTGTCCTTGTACAAGACCCGAGTCAGGCCGCACTTGGCATATTGTGTCCAGTTTTGGTCTCCTCACATGGTGGGTGATATTGAGGCTTTGGAGAGGGTTCAGAGGAGGGTCATCAGACTAATTCCCAGTCTAAAGCATCTTAGTTATCAAGAGTTGGGACTCTGTACCTTAGAGCAGCGTAGACTCGGGGGATATGATTGAGGTTTATAATACAATGAAAGGAATAGAGTGTGTTCCAGCTGACAGTTTGCTCCAATTAAACAGGTTAGGCCGGACCAGGGGGCACAAATTTAGGTTGTATAGGGCCAGATTGAGGTTAGACGTCAGGAGGTGGTTAATTTCCCAGAGAACAATAGACCCCTGGAACAAGCTGTAATTTCATGAGGTGGATGCAGACTCGCTGAATTCCTTCATTCGAGAGCTGGATCTGTTTCTGTCTGCGGCGGAGATCACCTCTTACAGAAGGGTAGGTACTGAGGGAATCCAGGGCCAGGGTGATCTCCTGGACTCGTTTCCATCGCCTGGATGGGTCGGAGAGGAATTTCCCAGATTTTTATTTGCTCCCAAATTGTCCTGGGGTTTTTTCAATGTTTTTTGCCTCTCCCAGGAGATGACAGGGTTTGGGGTGGGGTGGGGTGTATATGTTGTGATACACAAGGTATGGCCATTGTGTGGGACAGGCTCCATCGACCAGAGGGCCTTTAGCTGTCTATCATTGTTCATAAAATGTGCAAGAGGCCATAATTGGAAGAGCATACAAATCTTGGAGGGTTGTGGGGCTGGAGGAGATTACAGAGATAGGGAGGGGCGAGGGCCATGGAGGGATTTGTAAACAAGGATCAGAATTTAAAAATCGAGACGTTGTTAAACCGGGAGCCAATGTAGGTCAGCGAGCACGGGGGGGATGGGTGAGTGGGACTTGGTGTGAGTTAGGACACGGGTCAGTGAGCACAGGGGGGGATGGGTGAGCGGGACTTGGTGCGAGTTAGGACATGGGGCAGTGAGCACAGGGGGTGATGGGTGAGCGGGACTTGGTACGAGTTAGGACACGGGGCAGTGAGCACAGGGGGTGATGGGTGAGCGGGACTTGGTACGAGTTAGGACACGGGGCAGTGAGCACAGGGGGTGATGGGTGAGCGGGACTTGGTGCGAGTTAGGACACGGGGCAGTGAGCATAGGGGGTGATGGGTGAGCGGGACTCGGTGCGAGTTAGGACACGGGGCAGCGAGCACAGCGGGTGATGGGTGAGCAGGACTTGGTGTGAGTTAGGACACGGGGCAGCGAGCACAGGGGGTGATGGGTGAGCGGGACTTGGTGCAAGTTAGGACACGCGGCAGCGAGCACAGGGGGTGATGGGTGAGTGGGACTTGGTGCGAGTTAGGACACGGGACAGCCGAGTTTTGGATCACCTCTAGTTTACGACGGGTAGAATGTGGGAGGCCAGCCAGGAGTGCGTTGGGATAGTCAAGTCTAGCGGTAACAAAGGCATGGATGAGGGTTTCAGCAGCAGATGAGCTGAGGCAGGGGGCGGAGACGGGCGATGTTACGGAGGTAGAAATAGGCAGGTTTAGTTATGCTGTGGATATATGGCCGGAAGCTCATTTCAGGGTCAAATACGATTTCAGCCTCAAATACGATTTCAGCCTCAGACAGGAGTTGGGGAGAGGGATGGAGTCAGTGTCTAGGGAACGGAGTTTGTGGCAGGGACCGAAAACAATGGCTGTGGTCTTCCCAACATTCAACTGGAGGAAATTTCTGCTCATCCAGAACTGGATGTGGGACAGGCAGCCTGACAATTGAGAGACCGAGGAGGGGTGGAGAGAAGGGAGGGTGAGGTAGAGCTGGGTGTCTCAGCGTACATGTGGAAACTGAGGCTGTGTTTTCGGATGATGTCACCGAGGGACAACATGTAGATGGGAGATAGGAGGGGCCGAGGATAGATCCTGGGGGGACACCGGAGGTAACGGTCTGGGGGCGGGAAGAGAAACCGTTGCAGGAGATTCTCGGGCTACGATGAGATGGATAAGAATGGAACCAGGCGAGTGCAGGCCCACCCAGGACCATGGTGGAGAGGTGTTGGAGGAGGATAGAGTGGTCAACGTGTCACAGGCTGCAGACAGGTCCAGGAGGGATAGGTTACCCCGCTCACAGTCACACAGGGTGTCACTTGCGACTGTGATGGGAGCTGTTTTGGTAACGTGACAGAAAGGTGGAGTGGAGAAGAGATTGCGATACTGGGACACTGGGACAGAGAACGTGAAGAGGCCCCGGCCTGGCCCTGTCAGTGCTGAGAGCTGATCCCAGTGGGGTCAGCAGAAGGTGAGCTACAATTGGCTTCACTGCCCCCCTGGGTTCAGATGGGGGAAAGGAAAATCAGCCGGAGCTCCTGCTGCTCATCACCTCCCACAGACAAAGAGCCCCCAGACTGTCCGCAACCTAGCCGTCATATTTCACCCTGAAGTGAGCTTCCGGCCACATATCCACAGTATAACTAAACCCACCTATCTCCACCTCCGTAACATCACCTGTCTCCACCCCCTGCCTCAGCTCATCCGCTGCTGAAACCCTCATCCAGGCCTTTGTTACCTCCAGATTTGACTATTCCAACGCACTCCTGGCTGGCCTCCCACATTCTATCCGACGTAAACTAGAGGTGATCCAAAACTCGGCAGCCCCTGTGTCCTAACTCACACCGAGTCCCACTCACACATCACCCCCTGTGCTCGCTGCCCCGTGTCCTAACTCACACCGAGTCCCGCTCACCCATCACCCCCTGTGCTCACTGCCCCGTGTCCTAACTCACACCGAGTCCCACTCACCCATCACCCCCTGTGCTCACTGCCCCGTGTCCTAACTCGCACCGGGTCCCGCTCACCCATCACCCCCTGTGCTCACTGCCCCGTGTCCTAACTCACACCAAGTCCCGCTCACCCATCACCCCCTGTGCTCGCTGCCCCGTGTCCTAACTCACACCAAGTCCCGCTCACCCATCACCCCCTGTGCTCACTGCCCCGTGTCCTAACTCACACCAAGTCCCGCTCACCCATCACCCCCTGTGCTCGCTGCCCCGTGTCCTAACTCACACCAAGTCCCGCTCACCCATCACCCCCTGTGCTCGCTGCCCCCGTGTCCTAACTCGCACCGAGTCCCGCTCACCCATCACCCCCTGTGCTCACTGCCCCGTGTCCTAACTCACACCGAGTCCCACTCACCCATCATCCCCTGTGCTCACTGCCCCGTGTCCTAACTCACACCGGGTCCCGCTCACCCATCACCCCCTGTGCTCACTGCCCCGTGTCCTAACTCGCACCAAGTCCCACTCACCCATCACCCCCTGTGCTCACTGCCCCGTGTCCTAACTCACACCAAGTCCCACTCACCCATCACCCCCTGTGCTCACTGCCCCGTGTCCTAACTCGCACCCAGTCCCGCTCACACATCACCCCCTGTGCTCACTGTCCCGTGTCCTAACTCACACCAAGTCCCGCTCACCCATCACCCCCTGTGCTCGCTGCCCCGTGTCCTAACTCACACCAAGTCCCGCTCACCCATCACCCCCTGTGCTCGCTGCCCCCGTGTCCTAACTCGCACCGAGTCCCGCTCACCCATCACCCCCTGTGCTCACTGCCCCGTGTCCTAACTCACACCGAGTCCCACTCACCCATCATCCCCTGTGCTCACTGCCCCGTGTCCTAACTCACACCGGGTCCCGCTCACCCATCACCCCCTGTGCTCACTGCCCCGTGTCCTAACTCGCACCAAGTCCCACTCACCCATCACCCCCTGTGCTCACTGCCCCGTGTCCTAACTCACACCCAGTCCCGCTCACCCATCACCCCCTGTGCTCGCTGCCCCGTGTCCTAACTCACACCCAGTCCCGCTCACCCATCACCCCCTGTGCTCGCTGTCCCATGTCCTAACTCACACCAAGTCCCGCTCACCCATCACCCCCTGTGCTCGCTGCCCCCGTGTCCTAACTCGCACCGAGTCCCGCTCACCCATCACCCCCTGTGCTCACTGCCCCGTGTCCTAACTCGCACCGAGTCCCACTCACCCATCATCCCCTGTGCTCACTGCCCCGTGTCCTAACTCGCACCAAGTCCCACTCACCCATCACCCTCTGTGCTCACTGCCCCGTGTCCTAACTCACACCAAGTCCCGCTCACCCATCACCCCCTGTGCTCACTGCCCCGTGTCCTAACTCGCACCAAGTCCCACTCACCCATCACCCCCTGTGCTCACTGCCCCGTGTCCTAACTCGCACCGAGTCCCGCTCACCCATCACCCCCTGTGCTCACTGCCCCGTGTCCTAACTCACACCAAGTCCCGCTCACCCATCACCCCCTGTGCTCACTGCCCCGTGTCCTAACTCGCACCAAGTCCCACTCACCCATCACCCTCTGTGCTCACTGCCCCGTGTCCTAACTCACACCAAGTCCCGCTCACCCATCACCCGCTGTGCTCACTGCCCCGTGTCCTAACTCGCACCCAGTCCCACTCACCCATCATCCCCTGTGCTCACTGCCACGTGTCGTAACTTGCACCAAGTCCCACTCACCCATCACCCTCTGTGCTCACTGCCCCGTGTCCTAACTCACACCAAGTCCCGCTCACCCATCACCCGCTGTGCTCACTGCCCCGTGTCCTAACTCGCACCCAGTCCCACTCACCCATCACCCCCTGTGCTCACTGCCACGTGTCCTAACTCGCACCAAGTCCCACTCACCCATCACCCCCTGTGCTCGCTGCCCCGTGTCCTAACTCACACCCAGTCCCACTCACCCATCACCCCCTGTGCTCACTGCCCCGTGTCCTAACTCGCACCGAGTCCCACTCACCCATCACCCCCTGTGCTCACTGCCCCGTGTCCTAACTCGCACCAAGTCCCGCTCACCCATCACCCCCTGTGCTCACTGCCCCGTGTCCTAACTCGCACCGAGTCCCACTCACCCATCACCCCCTGTGCTCACTGCCCCGTGTCCTAACTCACACCCAGTCCCGCTCACCCATCACCCCCTGTGCTCACTGCCCCGTGTCCTAACTCACACCAAGTCCCACTCACCCATCACCCCCTGTGCTCACTGACCTACATTGGCTCCCGGTTAAGCAACGTCTCGATTTCAAAATTCTCATCCTTGTTTACAAATCCCTCCATGGCCCTCGCCCCCTCCCTATCCAGCCCCACAACCCCGCCCCCCCCCCCGCCGACCCCCCCCGAGATGTCTGCACTCCTCTAATGCCGCCCTCTTGTGCATGGAATTGGCCATGTAAACATGTCACGCTGTAATTACTCCCTCCCACCAGTGGTGGCGCTGTAGCGCCTCAGTCAGACCGTGTCGAACTGCAATCGGAAAAATAGCTTCGCATTACAGCAGTCAGTGATCATAACTTTGTATTATGAGCTCACTCTTGGGGAATGGTGCCAAGCAAGGTCGGGAGTCACAGCACCTACTGGGGGGGGAATGGAACTCGGACAACAAATTCAACATGAATTGATGACTGAACAAGTCGACACCCCAGCCCCCCCGCCCTCGACCCTCTGAGGTCGTTACTCACTCCAGCACGTAGTCAAACGTGATCCCCATGTCCATGGGAGGCAGCCCACGCTCGGGCGACACCTCCAGGGTCTCGGTCACTTCCATCACGGTCGGGAGCTTCTCTTCCAGCTCCGCGATGGGAGGCCTGCATGGAGAGGGAAGGCCAGAGACGTTAAAATGGCGAGCGGGCATTGTTGTCCAGTCTCTGAACATCTTACTTCAGTGCGCATTTCCTGTCTACCAGAATGTACTTCCTGTTCACCGAACCATACGTCCTGTCCACTGAACCTCACTTCCTGTCTACCGAACCATTCTTCCTGTCTACCGAACCGTTCTTCCTGTCCACCAAACCATACTTCCTGTCTACTGAACTGTACTTCCTGTCTACTGAACTGAACTTCCTGTCTACCAAACCTTACTTCCTGTTGTCACACTTTTATTCTTCCATTCTAAACCTACAATGGGAATTGCCCATGTAAACACGTCACGCTGTGATTACGTCCTCTCACCAGTGGTGGCGCTGTAGCACCTCAGTCAGACCGTGTAGAACTGCAATCGGAAAACTAGCTTAGCAATACAGCAGTCAGTGATCATAACTTTGTATTATGAGAATGTATTTTATGTGATAGCGGCTAACACGCAGTTTAGAGTAGGGTGTTAGAATTGCCCCAGGGCGATGATTAGTAAACAGGAGGTTAATGCAACTTCAGAACCATCAAAGGGCCTGTGTAGTTTATAGCCATGGAAAATGGTCTTATACACTGCATAAACTCCACCCACAGCCCAGAGAGAATGGAGTGTATGTGGTGCCACAGTGCCACCTACAGGGGTAGCAGCACATGACACACAACAATCACATGACAAGCACCTCAGATTTGATAGGTTCGGGGCGAGTCATCTGACACTGCCCATCTTTGAGTACAAACGGGCTCACTTTCAGAGAGTTAACATGCAGGTACAGCAAGCGATAAGGAAGACAAATGGCATGTTGGCCTTTACTGCAAGGGGGGTTGGAGTATCAGAGTAAGGAAGTCTTGCTACAACTGTACAGGGCCCTGGTGAGACCACACCTGGAGTACTGCGCACAGTTTTGGTCCCCTTATCTAAGGAAGGATATACTTGCCTTGGAGACGGTACAACGAAGGTTCACCAGACTGATTCCTGGGATGGGGAGGGGGATTGTCCTATGAGGAGGGATTGAGTAGACTGGGCCTGTATTCTCTGGAGGTTAGAAGAATGAGGCGATCTCATTGAAATGTACACAATTCTTAGAGGACTTGACAGGGTAGATGCAGGGAGGGTGTTTCCCCCGGGCTGGAGTGTCTGGAACTAGGGGACATAGACTCAGGATAAGGGGGTCGGCCATTTAGGACTGAGATGAGGAGAAACTTCTTCACTGCTTATCTACTGTCATACGGTTTAATCTATTTTTCCAATCTATTCACCCTGAGTTCAGAAGAATGAGAGGCGATCTTATCGAAACATATAAGATAATGAGGGGGCTCAACCAGGTGGATGCAGAGAGGATATTTCCACTGATGGGGGAAACTAAAACGAGGGGCATAGTCTCAGAATAAGAGGCCGCCCATTTAAAACTGAGATGAGGAGTGTCATCATATATGTACACTCTGTGTATATACTATGCTGGTACCACTAGAGGGTGCAACTGTGGGAGGCCCAGGTATAAAAGGCTGGTCACCAGAGGGTGAAGGCACTCTGCAGTTACAATCAAGAGACTAAGGTTACAGCACGAGGCCTCGTGGAGTTATTCTACAGATAAGTAGGGACATATTAAGGAGGAATTTCTTCTCTCGGAGGGTTGTAAATCTGTGGAATTCTCTGCTCCAGAGAGCTGTGGAGGCTGGGTCATTGAATATATTTAAGGCGGAGATAGACAGATTTTTGAGCGATAAGGGAGTGAAGGGTTATGGGGAGCGGGCGGGGAAGTGGAGCTGAGTCCATGATCAGATCAGCCGTGATCTTATTAAATGGTGGAGCAGGCTCGAGGGGCCGAATGGCCGACTCCTGCTCCTGTTTCTTATGTTGTTATACCTGTGTAATTGGCTTTATTTAAGTTTAAGACTAGTTTCAGTCTTAGGCAAGTCACTCTCAAACGTAATGTGAAATAATGTTTACCCTCCTCTCACCCTTTCGACATAACCTTCTATTCCCCTCTCCCTCGTGTGTTTATCCAGCTTCCCCTGAAAGGACGCGTTAGTTGGCAACATCTAAAGCTCTGATTGGTCCCCTTGATCACATGACCGGATTGCTGATTGGTCTCCGAGGAGAATAAGACCGACCCAGCAGTCTCTCTGGAATGTGTAATTAGAACTGTGCTGCCTGTGTAATCAGTGACTTTGCAAAGTGTAATTCGAGCCATTGTGACTGGTGACTCCAGACAGCACAGAGCTCACTTGGAAGAGTCAGGGCTCACTCTCTCGGGATAAGACCTTCCCCACCCCCCCCACAAGTGCTGGACCTTTCACGCCCCCCTCCCCCTGCCCCAGCCCAAGTTCCTGACCTCCTTCCCCTCCCCGAGTTTATTGGGTATGAAGTGAATAGTGACAGTCTCGTGTAGGGGGAGGAGAAGGAGAACGGGGTGTGGGTGTAAAGGGGGTGAGGTTGGGATCACATTCTCGCTCTCAAACCCCGCTCCCCCTGAGACCTGGATCACGTTCTTCCCCCATCCCCCCCCACCGAGTTCCTGACCTCCTCGCCGAGTCTACTCTCTCTCCCTCTCGCCCACACGCTCTCTCTCTCCACTCCACTCTCTCTCTCTCCACCAGTCACTCTCTCTCTCTCTCCCCCTCTCTCCCACACTCTCTCTCCACCCCACTCTCTCTCTCTCTCCCCCAGTCACACTCTCTCTCTCTCCCCCAATCATCCTCTCTCTCTCTCTCTCCCCCAGTCACTCTCTCTCTCTCCCAGTCTCTCTCTCTCTCGCTCCACCCGTCTCTCTCTTTCTCTCTCCACCCCAGTCTCTCTCTTTCTCTCTCCACCCCAGTCTCTCTCTCTTTCTCTCTCTCCACCCCAATCTCTCTCTTTCTCTTTCCACCCCAGTCTCTCTCCACCCCAGTCTCTCTCTTTCTCTCTCCACCCCAATCTCTCTCTTTCTCTTTCCACCCCAGTCTCTCTCCACCCCAGTCTCTCTCTCTCTTTCTCTCTCCACCCCAGTCTCTCTCTCTCTCTCTCTCTCCACCCCAGTCTCTCTCTCTCTCTCTCTCTCCACCCCAGTCTCTCTCTCTCTCTCTCCACCCCAGTCTCTCTCTCTCTCTCTCTCTCCACCCCAGTCTCTCTCTCTCTCTCTCTCTCCACCCCAGTCTCTCTCTCTCTCTCTCTCCACCCCAGTCTCTCTCTCTCTCTCTCCACCCCAGTCTCTCTCTCTCTCTCTCTCCACCCCAGTCTCTCTCTCTCCACCCCAGTCTCTCTCTCTCTCTCTCTCCACCCCAGTCTCTCTCTCTCTCTCTCTCCACCCCAGTCTCTCTCTCTCTCTCTCTCTCCACCCCAGTCTCTCTCTCTCTCTCTCTCTCTCCACCCCAGTCTCTCTCTCTCTCTCTCTCCACCCCAGTCTCTCTCTCTCCCCCCTCCCCCATCTCTCACTCTCCCCCCTCCCCCCCCAGCCCTCTCACTCTCTCTCTTCTCCCCCCCCCAGCCTCTCACTCTTTTCCCCCCCCCCAGCCTCTCACTCTTTTCCCCCCCCCCAGCCTCTCTCTCTTCCCCCCCCCCCAAGCCTCTCTCTCTCTCCCCCCCCCCCCGGCCTCTCACTCTTCCCCCCCCGCCTCTCACTCTCCCCCCCCCCCCCCCCAGCCTCTCACTCTCCCCCCCGGCCTCTCACTCTCCCCCCCCCCCCCCCCCCCAGCCTCTCACTCTTCCCCCCCCGGCCTCTCACTCTCCCCCCCTCCCCCCCAGCCTCTCACTCTTCCCCCCCCGGCCTCTCACTCTCCCCCCCCCCCCCCCAGCCTCTCACTCTTCCCCCCCCCCGGCCTCTCACTCTCCCCCCCCCCCCCCCCAGCCTCTCACTCTTCCCCCCCCCGGCCTCTCACTCTCCCCCCCCCCCCCCCCAGCCTCTCACTCTTCCCCCCCCCGGCCTCTCACTCTCCCCCCCCCCCCCCCCCAGCCTCTCACTCTTCCCCCCCCCCGGCCTCTCACTCTCCCCCCCCCCCCCCCCCCAGCCTCTCACTCTTCCCCCCCCCCGGCCTCTCACTCTCCCCCCCCCCCCCCCCCAGCCTCTCACTCTCCCCCCCCCCGGCCTCTCACTCTCCCCCCCCCCCCCCAGCCTCTCACTCTTCCCCCCCCCGGCCTCTCACTCTCCCCCCCCCCCCCCCAGCCTCTCACTCTTCCCCCCCCGCCTCTCACTCTCCCCCCCCCCCCCAGCCTCTCACTCTTCCCCCCCCGCCTCTCACTCTCCCCCCCCCCCCCCAGCCTCTCACTCTTCCCCCCCCCCCCCCAGCCTCTCACTCTTCCCCCCCCGCCTCTCACTCTCCCCCCCCCCCTGCCTCTCACTCTCCCCCCTCTCACTCTCCCCCCCCCCCCCCCCCCGCCACTCACTCTCCCCCTCCCCCGCCTCTCACTCTCCCCCCCCCCCCCGCCTCTCACTCTCCCCCCCCCCGCCTCTCACTCTCCCCCCTCTCACTCTTCCCCCCCCGGCCTCTCACTCTCCCCCCCCCCCAGCCTCTCACTCTCCCCCCCCCCAGCCTCTCACTCTTCCCCCCCCCCCCCCAGCCTCTCACTCTTCCCCCCCCGCCTCTCACTCTCCCCCCCCCCCTGCCTCTCACTCTCCCCCCTCTCACTCTCCCCCCCCCCCCCCCGCCACTCACTCTCCCCCCCCCCCCGCCTCTCACTCTCCCCCCCCCCCCTGCCTCTCACTCTCCCCCCTCTCACTCTCCCCCCCCCCCCCCCCGCCACTCACTCTCCCCCTCCCCCGCCTCTCACTCTCCCCCCCCCGCCTCTCACTCTCCCCCCCCCGCCTCTCACTCTCCCCCCCCCCCCGCCTCTCACTCTCCCCCCTCTCACTCTCCCCCCCCCCGCCACTCACTCTCCCCCCCCCCCCGCCACTCACTCTCCCCCCCCCGCCTCTCACTCTCCCCCCCCCGCCTCTCACTCTCCCCCCCTCCCGCCTCTCACTCTCCCCCCTCTCCCCCAGCCTCTCTCTCACTCTCCCCCAGCCTCTCTCACTCTTCCCCCCCCCCCAGCCTCTCTCTCACTCTCCCCCCAGCCTCTCTCTCACTCTCCCCCCCCCCAGCCTCTCTCTCACTCTCCCCCCCCCAGCCTCTCTCTCACTCTCCCCCAGCCTCTCTCTCACTCTCCCCCCCAGCCTCTCTCTCACTCTCCCCCAGCCTCTCTCTCACTCTCCCCCAGCCTCTCTCTCACTCTCCCCCCCAGCCTCTCTCTCACTCCCCCCCAGCCTCTCTCTCACTCTCCCCCCCAGCCTCTCTCTCACTCTCCCCCAGCCTCTCTCTCACTCTCCCCCAGCCTCTCTCTCACTCTCCCCCCCAGCCTCTCTCTCACTCCCCCCCAGCCTCTCTCTCACTCTCCCCCCCCCAGCCTCTCTCTCACTCTCCCCCCCCCCAGCCTCTCTCTCACTCCCCCCCCAGCCTCTCTCTCACTCTCCCCCCAGCCTCTCTCTCACTCTCCCCCCAGCCTCTCTCTCACTCTCCCCCCCAGCCTCTCTCTCACTCTCCCCCCCCCAGCCTCTCTCTCACTCTCCCCCCCCCCAGCCTCTCTCTCACTCTCCCCCCCCCAGCCTCTCTCTCACTCTCCCCCCCCCCAGCCTCTCTCTCACTCTCCCCCAGCCTCTCTCTCACTCTCCCCCCCAGCCTCTCTCTCACTCTCCCCCAGCCTCTCTCTCACTCTCCCCCAGCCTCTCTCTCACTCTCTCCCCCAGCCTCTCTCTCACTCTCCCCCCCCAGCCTCTCTCTCACTCTCCCCCCAGCCTCTCTCTCACTCTCCCCCCCAGCCTCTCTCTCACTCTCCCCCCAGCCTCACTCTCCCCCCCCCCCCAGCCTCTCTCTCACTCTCCCCCCCCCCCAGCCTCTCTCTCACTCTCCCCCCCCCCCCAGCCTCTCTCTCACTCTCCCCCCCCCCCCCCAGCCTCTCTCTCACTCTCCCCCCCCCCCCCCAGCCTCTCTCTCACTCTCCCCCCCCCCCCAGCCTCTCTCTCTCTCCCCAGCCTCTCCCTCACTCTCCCCCCCCCCCCCCAGCCTCTCTCTCTCTCCCCCAGCCTCTCCCTCACTCTCCCCCCCCCCCCCAGCCTCTCTCTCGCTCTCCCCCCCCCCAGCCTCTCTCTCACTCTCCCCCCCCCCAGCCTCTCTCTCACTCTCCCCCTCCCCCAGCCTCTCTCTCACTCCCCCCCCCCAGCCTCTCTCTCACTCTTTCCCCCCCCCCCCAGCCTCTCTCTCACTCTCCCCCAGCCTCTCTCACTCTTCCCCCCCCCCCCCCCCAGCCTCTCTCACTCTTTCCCCCCCCCCAGCCTCTCTCTCACTCTCCCCCCCCCCCCAGCCTCTCTCTCACTCTCCCCCCCCCCCCAGTCTCTCTCTCACTCTCCCCCCCCCCCAGTCTCTCTCTCACTCTCCCCCCCCCCCCAGTCTCTCTCTCACTCTCCCCCCCCAGTCTCTCTCTCACTCTTTCCCCTCCCCCCCAGCCTCTCTCTCACTCTCCCTCCCCTCCCCCCCAGCCTCTCTCACTCTCCCCGCTCCCCCCAGCCTCTCTCTCACTCTCCCCCCCCCCCCCCCCAGTCTCTCTCTCTCTCCCTCCCCCCCAGCCTCTCTCTCACTCTCCCCCCCCCCCCAGCCTCTCTCTCACTCTCCCACAGCCTCTCTCACTCTTTCCCCCCCCCCCAGCCTCTCTCTCACTCTCCCCCCCCCCCCAGCCTCTCTCTCACTCTCCCCCCCCCCCCCCAGCCTCTCTCTCACTCTCCTCCCCCCCCAGCCTCTCTCTCACTCTCCCCCCCAGCCTCTCTCTCACTCTTCCCCCAGCCTCTCTCTCACTCTCCCACAGCCTCTCTCACTCTTTCCCCCCCCCCCAGCCTCTCTCTCACTCTCCCCCCCACCCCCGCAGCCTCTCACTCTCCCCGCCCCGTCCCTCTCTCACTCTCCCCTCCAGTCTCTCCCTCTCTCGTCTCTATCTCTCCTCCAATCTCTGCCTCTCCTCCCACCTCTCTCTCCTCCAGTCTCTCTCTCTCTCTCTCTCTCGCATTCTCTCCTTCTCCAGTCTCTCTTTCTCTCCTCCCGTCTCTCTCTCTCTCTCTCTCTCTCTCTCGCATTCTCTCCTCCTGTCTCTCTCTCTCTCGCATTCTCTCCCTCTCCAGTCTCTCTCTCTCTCTCTCTTCTCCAATCGCAATCTCCCCCCACACAAGAGATTGGTGTGCAAAATTAAAGCACATGGTATTGGGGGTAATGTACTGACGTGGATAGAGAACTGGTTGGCAGACAGGAAGCAGAGAGTAGGGATTAACGGGTCTTTTTCAGAATGGCAGGCAGTGACTAGTGGGGTGCCGCAGGGCTCAGTGCTGGGACCACAGATATTTACAGTATACATTAATGATTTAGACGAAGGAATTGAGTGCAATATCTTCAAGTTTGCAGATGACACTAAGCTGGGTGGCGGTGTGAGCTGTGAGGAGGATGCTAAGAGGCTGCAGTGTGACTTGGACAGGTTAGGTGAGTGGGCAAATGCATGGCAGATGCAGTATAATGTGGATAAATGTGAGGTTATCCACTTTGGTGGCAAAAACAGGAGGGCAGAATATTATCTGAATGGTGACAGATTAGGAAAAGGGGAGGTGCAACGAGACCTGGGTGTCATGGTACATCAATCATTGAAAGTTGGCATGCAGGTACAGCAGGCGGTTAAGAAGGCAAATGGCATGTTGGCCTTCATAGTGAGAGGATTTGAGTATTGGAGCAGGGAGGTCTTACTGCAGTTGTACAGGGCCTTGGTGAGGCCTCACCTGGAATATTGTGTACAATTTTGGTCTCCTAATCTGAGGAAGGACATTCTTGCTATTGAGGGAGTGCAGCGAAGGTTCACCAGACTGATTCCCGGGATGGCAGGACTGACATATGAAGAAAGACTGGATCGACTAGGCTTATATTCACTGGAATTTAGAAGAATGA